>NC_143561.1:77641500-77943000 GCF_054136105.1 Typopeltis vanoorti
TCACCACAAAGTGGTCCACTGTCACCTTTCACACATTTGACTGTCCTTGTTATTGAGATCATTTTAATTTCTATCTTCACTGAGTGTGTAGTGTTAATTTGCCTCTGATAACGCTAGCTATCAAAGGCAAAATATTTTTGTTCCAGAAACTTCAACATGAATAACAGCAGCAGCTATGGAAATTTAAACATGAAATTACAATATCTTTATGGAAAGAGGGTAAGATAGTTCCATTGCATAAAGATGGCTCTAAGACAGAAGTTGCAAACTATAGACCTACTAATATATCACGAATGGTTGTCAATTATTGAAAAAGTTTGTTAACGGTAAAATCCAACAGTTGGAGATAGTAGTCTTAAATCAAAGACTAAGCAGATATCGTTTATGTTCCCTGCTTATATTATTCTTACTTTAAACTAGTCGTGGCTTAAATATAATTCATATAAACTTCTATCTTATGCAGGTTCGAATTTTTTAGGATAGTGCATTGACAGAATCAGTCCAATGTGTTGTTTACAAACCTTTTAATTAAGTCAAACAGAAATATATACAGAATGAGTTTCATTCACATATATACACAACGTCATTACAATTCTCTTTCTAATTGAACCTTAATTCTGAGCTAATACATAATCTAGCATAATATTAACTGAATATAAGACATATCTTGGGTTAAGCCTAATTCACCATTAATATACATTCTTGTTCGTTATTACAACTACTTACAATTCTTGTTCAGCAGACATGTATAATGCTATGCATTATGGGAAGGGTCACTACCCAGACCAGTTTCAACCTTTATCGAGGTCTCATCATTGGGAGCTGGAACCAAAGTTACTACTAAGGTTGAAGTAATGCAGAAGTCATATTTTCATATATGAGTATCCAAAAGGTGTCACACCTTATTATTAAAATACTCTGGATTAGAGATAGTTGTTGGAAGTTTTTACACTTCGTTAAACTATAAATTAAAGATACCAAGAAATTATATACTTGGTTTAATCCTTTATCCCAGTGTAAGCAAACAAAGTTTGTGCCTGAAGTATTTTCATGATGTGAAGTCATTAGCTTCTATATACGAGTTGCCTTCTATAACCAAGTATATAATTTCTTGGTATCTTTAATTTACAATATAACCTAACAAGTGGGAAAAACTTCCAACATTAACCTTTTATTCACATGGAATTCTTCTTGTCTTTCTTTTCGCTTGCTGACACTTTCCTGTTTTCCCACTGAAATTCTTCCTTGTTGGGGGTTATCGGCTATGACTTGCCTTATAGTACCCTTAACATGGTGGCGATGTACAGCTCCTTATCTTCAAGACAAACAGCACAATATTTCTTGCATGGCAATGTATCCAGGTAGAAGAATTAGGCCTTATGGCGCTTCTCTTTCAATTTCTGTTGCCGAATTTGGCATGACAGGAACTTAAGTAAAAGAAAGCTTAGAAAACTCTCAGACAAATGACGCTTCTTTTTCAACTTCCGACAGCAAACTTGGCATGACGGAGACTCAGGTAAGAGAAAGCTTAGAAAATCCTAAAACAAAATTCCTTCCTGATGAATTGCCTTATATAGGCCCAGACTTCCATTGTGCGCATGCATGCATCTCTCAAAATTGATCATGTAGTTACTTTCAGACATGCTGACATCGTTCTTCATGTGTCTTTGGAATTCTTTATCTACGGCAACTATGGTCACATATTGACCTTTGGACATGATGACGTCATTTTACACGGCTCTTTGGAAATTTCCATCTATAGCAATTGTCAGAATTCTTTACTAGTTTTAGCATTAGACTAACTGATTTAATGTTACTTAATAATCTTACTTGATGATGTCATGTGCCACATTAATTTTACAAAGATTCAATACAGTATTATTACAGAAAAGATTATTTCAGTCAAAAAAATTACCATTACGCAGAGTATATTCTTCGAAGAAAAAACGTAAAAGCAAACATAAGTTACAAAGTCACATATCATGAGAGATTTTATACTCTATAGTGGGCAGCATGGCTGTCAAGGGTATGGATAAAGGAAATGGCTACAATTTAAAATTATTACTGGAGTTTACCAAAGCATTTGACAGAATACTACCTGATAATCCCCTCCAATTTGCCAACACACTTGACCACCTCTTCCTAACAAGCTTCCCTTCCAAGTATACTGTAGTTGTGAGTTCTCTTGTTGGTAACATGGATCATGCCTCATACAAGTCCCCTTTTGCCACAGAACAACCTTCACCCACCAATTCACAGTCTCATGTCCTGTGGCGCTACAAGGGTGCCAGGGATGACCTCTGTGACTTCTATTCCTCCTTCTCATGGTCTGGCTACTGCTTCAGTTCTCCTGATTCAAACACCTGCTCAGACCAAATAAAAGAAATCATCCTCACAGTAATGAAGGCTTTTATTCCATTCCAAATTCTCAGCCACCATCCAAGCCTTGGTTCTTACAAAAGTCTTTTAACACAGTAAAAGAATAAAAAAAAAAAAAACTCTACATACCACAAATTGGCTCAAGACCAGAACTCCAGCCGTTCACTCTGCTTATACTGCAGCTTGCAACAGTTGTCAAAGAATCACCACCAAGTCCAAATCAGACTTTGAACAGGCCAAATGCTGCAAACTTGCCTCCTGCTCAAACGGCTGTCATTCATTCTGGTCCCTCCAAGGCCGTTGGGTGCAACTTTTGTCCATCCAGGTTTCCAATTCTTGCATTGATGACCTGGGCAAAGTTCACTCCATTCCACCAAGAACAGCTCCCTCCATGTCATCCATAGTCTGCCAAAAAGAAATCCAAAGAATTCTTAATAACCTGAACACAAACAAAGCATCTGGTCTTGATGACATCCCACCTATTGTGTTAAAAAAATTGTGCCTCAGAACTAACACCTATCCTGTATTGCTTCTTCTTCAATCTATCCTATTCAACTGGCATCTACCCTACAACATGGAAACAGGTCCACATCCAGCCCATCCCAGAGAAAGTAATAAAAGTCGACCAATGAACTACTGTCCAGTTGCTCTCATTTTTGTACTCTAAAATTATGAAGATGGTCATCAACAACCAACTCTTGAACTGCCTAGAGACATACCAATTAATCAGTGACCATCAGTATGAATTCTGCCACTCGCAATCTACAGCTGATCTTGCTTTCGTTACCCACCTCTGGACTCGAGCCATGGAAAAATTTTGGAGAAAACCATATGGTTGCCCTTGACATTTCAAAGGCATTTCGTTGGATTTGGCACAGTGGCCTACTTAACAAACTGCCATTCACTCGTCTTCCTTTCACACTCTGCAACTGGATCACGAACTTTATCACTAGCTGCTCATTAAGTTCATGGTGGACAGTTTCCCTCTCCTCCGATTTTCCCACCAATGCAGAAGTACCCCAGGGTTCTGTTCTTTCACCCACTCTCTTCTTGAATATAAATGACCTGTTCTCACAGACTTTCAATCTGTCCATAGTTTTGCTAATTACAGCACATTCCATTCTTCCTTTTCGTTTGACAAACCTTGTAGTGCTCAAGTATTAGAATCCTCAAGATCCACCATGACCATTGACCTGAACTCTGATATCCTATCTATATCCCAATGGGGCAAGGAAAACCTTGTAGACTACAATGCCACCAAAACTCAATCCTGTCTAATCTCTCTCTCACAAGAAAGAGCTCGTATCCCTCTCCCCTTTCCTTCAATAATACTGAGATATCCAAAAACAATCGTATTTCTCTTCTTGGACTGACCTGCACCTCTGATCTATCCTGGCACAACTACATTTCAACTATAGCTTCTGCAGCTGCCAAAAAACTTGTACTTTTTCACACAAGACACTACTTCACACCCTCACAGCTGCTAACTCTATACAAAGCCCAAATCCACCCAGGCATGGAATATTGCTCCTATATTTGAGTTGATGCACCAAAAGTTTCTCTAAGATTGCTCAATTCTATCCAGAAGAGGGCAATCTGGCTAATTAATGATCTCTCTCTCATATATCTACTTTAATCCCTCTCTCACAGAAATTCAGTTTGCCTTGTGTCTCTTCTACAGATACTCTCATGGACAATGCACTGCTGAATTGGTCACTATTATTCCTTCACTCTCCTCCAAAATCATTAAAACAAGAGCCACTACTAACCAACACCCTTTTACAGTCCATTTTGAAACTCACTGAACCAACTTCACTGCCTCCTCTTTCATTCCATCTACTTCTGTTCTTTGAAACAGTCTCCTTCCACTCCCTTTCACAAAGATTATAACTTTCAGATGTTCAAGCAAAATGGGAACAGATTCCTCCTTTCCTCTATTTCTTTTACCAACACATGGCGCTAATGTGCTATATAGGTCTTGTGGCCTTTCACGTGTGAATTGGGTAAAAAAAAAAAAATTCTTTTAGTTATGTTTATTTTCTATTACCACAATGTCATCATGGTATAAATGATTTTTTATCCTTGATATTAATTCCTTTATCATTCCAGTCTAGTTCACTTAGAGCATATTTGAATGATATCTGAAGTGAAAGGTTATCAGTGAAGTCTGGTGAAAGGTTATCTACTTGGTGCACTCATTTATTTTAAATTAATTGTTTTGTTCATGGATAAGGACACCAGCAGTTGCTTTTTTATATATATATTTTATTAGCCGCATATAATTTTGGCTTATTCCACGTCTCTTTATTGCTGTTAGTATTTTTTCCCCAGCTGAATCAGAGGCATTATTATAGTCTATAAAACCTAAGTATAGTTGGGTTGTATTCCAGCACTCTTTTCTTGGGTGGTTTAATGTTCGTAGATTATGCTAAACAGTTTTCTGAATGCAGCTTATTCATTATGCTGAGCTTCATCTAATAATTAGGTGATTCTGTTTGTAATTACACTTATAAATTGTTTATACATTTGTAATTGTAAGCAGATAGGTTTGTGATTGTCTTTATTATCCTTTTTAAGCAAGAGTATTATAACATCATTCCAGTTTGTAGGCATTTATTAACCTGATTTTTAAGTTCTATTATTTCTTTCCTCTGAAAAATGACAAAAAGCTCTGGCTTTTTATTATTTTTCATGTTTCATTGTTTTATTTCAAACTTCTGTATTTCTGGGATACTCTCTTCTTCTTCTTCTTTTTTTTTTTTTTTTTTTTTCTGGCTTCAATTAGTCATGTTTTAAACAGTGCTGGCATTGTTATACAATGCTGAAAAATACTATTTCTTTTCTGCTGTCTTTTTTTTTTTTCCCATATCTAGTTCATTTTCACTAGTACTTATTTATATTATGAAATTGTTCTGTTATCCTTTTTTTTTATTTTTAATATTTTTTGTGATATTTTTACTTATTTATGTAAGTTCTACAAGTTTCTTGTTTGTTTATTGATATTTAGTTTTTTCCATTCTCTAAGTTCTAACTTTTGCATTCTGTGATTAATTTCAATTTTTTCTGTATGTTCTCCAGTTGTAGATTTCTGTTTTTATCTAAGGTATTACTTTGTGTAACTTTGTTGCAGTTTCTTCCTGATATAATGTTTTGTTGGATAATAATATATCTGTTTTACTTTATTCCATTTGAGTGATAAAATTGCTTTTTGTTTGTCCATTTGAACTTACCATATCCAAATTCCTTATCAAACAGAAATTTAAGATTTCAAAAAATTCACTGAAATTATAGTTAACTGTACATAGAACATGCCAAAATGTGTTGTATAGATTTATAAATGACATGCTTAATCATTATATTTTCAGAGTGTATCTGATATATTTACAACAACTATCATGGAAATAGAAAAAGCAAATGGAAATGTCCAAGAGAAATCTGGCTGTCTGATATCATGATCAGCAACATTATTCTAGCGCATTCTTCATGCACACTACATCAAGCAGGAATATGCAGATTGTTGATGTCCTCTGTGGCTGTCAAGAAAGTCCATATATTGATATGTCCTGGCAAAGAACATATTAACAATAAAAAGGGCATTCTGTCATAATGCCTTCATGTAATTTACATCAACTTTAATTATAAACATGTAAGTTTATTTATTTTTTTAAACTAGCATATTACTTTCTTTGAGTTTGTACTAAATAAGTGTAGCAGGCAATACAGCTTTGAGAAGATGCCTTAATTTAAAAAAAAAAAAAGAAAAAAAAAAGATAAAACGTTGCATTTTGTGCTATCTCTCAGAACTTTTCAGCAAGAAAAAACATTATATAATTATGGAAATAGTATTCTCTGAAAGAAGGTTAATGCAATTATTAATTGCATTTTCTCTTCTGTAAATATTATAGAACTGTGTCAAGAAAAGCATCATGTACAATCATGTTTAATATTTGATTCTCCATCTTATTTAAGACGCTTTATGCAGTTTTCTTTAAAGTTGCTTACAGCTAAAGTAATTTTTGCAGTTAAACTTTAAATCTTTCATATTTATCTAAGATATGTACTACTACTACTACATGTCTGATAGTAATGCACTTTCATATGTAGCACAATATAATTGTAATTTTATAGATGTATGAATAAGAATGTAATAAACTGCCAAAGGTTTTAGTGTACAGACATTAACAGGTGTAAATCAAATACTCAAGCTTATATTTATATTTGTAATTATGCAGTTAATGTCTTAAAAATGTTAGTGATATAATATACATTTTCTTCTACTGCTGCATGTCAGATTCTCTTTGCAAAGAGAATCTTTTGAAGGCTAATTTACATTACTGATTTTTTTAAATGATTCTTTATATAACAAGGAAATGGTGAACTGTGTGTATATATATATATATATATATAAATAATCATTAAAAAGGAAATGAAATAATATAGTTTGAATTAGATGGCTTTACAGGACTGAATTTAACTTCCTGATGATGTAAAAATAGAAAAATCTGACATTAATTCATATGTGGGCATGAAGTTTTATTTGAATATTTGTAATGTAATCACTTCATCTGATATTTGTTTTTATTAATCTGGGAAATAAAGACTATTATAACTACTATAATTGGTATTTAGATGTCATTATTAAAACACTTAAGGAATAAAACAATAAGTCTGTCTACGAGAATTTAGATGTCAATATTTAGAATTTTTGTTTTGTCTCCTATAATTATTATAACAGTATAGTAATACCTTGATAAATAAAAAGAATTGCATTTAGATAGCATTTCATTAGTGGAGGCAGAATTGGTGTACATGACAATTTGAATTTGAAATGTGCATTTTTTTGTAAAACTTTGTAAGTATCATCATCATCATCATCAAAGATAAGGCTGCCTCTCTGCAGTCATCCTTTTTTTCTGAGGGTGGATATTCCAGGAAACCATAGTTGTACATTCAAATATTATATGTTCTGGTCTCATTCATTGCTTTTGAATTTACTCTTGAAGTTTATTTGTTCGTACTCTTCCTCAATTTAACGGGTCTCTGACATTATCGGTCATGTGTTGATAATATAACAACAAAAAGACTATCATAATTGGTTAATAATAAACTAATTCAATATATCTCAGTTCAGAGAAGTTTAATGCACCTGGCAGTACATGTAATAATTGAGTACCATTATAATGGGAATGCTGATTCTCAATTTCTTATTTTTGTGTAAGCAGATTAGAAAATTTAACATTTTGAATATATTGCTATTATGTTCCTTTCTAATGCTTTTTGTTTGTACTTTGATAATTTTTTATTTCTCATTTTCATGCTGAATTTGTTATAGCAGCTATTTCATTTTGTTTTGAAATATATATTTATTTGACTAATTAATTGGTTATTACGTGTGTTTGTTTGACAAACACACGTAATAACCACAGTAATAAGTTTTAATAAGTAAATATTTCATCCTAAGTATCTTAGGACATCGTCAGTACAGTTAATTCAAATAACACTAGGAATAACATACAGTTAGGGTGCATGATTACAATGGAATCCCAATATGCGTGCAGTGGCATATTATAGAATTAAATTAAAATATAACTGGAGGGAAGGAAAAAATAATTACATTCAAATAAGATAACATATATAAACAATTTTATTTAAGTTAAGGGATATTACATCCCATATTGTTTCTTAGCCGAATAAAAAACTATATTAAGTTTGGCGATTCCAAGCATAAGCAATTGCCTGGATAGTGCAGCACCTGACCCATTTGGTAGTGCAAACTGAGGCAACTCATAGTAAAGGTGGAGCAAGCTCCAATCACTATTCTTGGTATTAACCCATAATATGAACTTAGCTCCTAGGAGCTGTATTACTGTTCTACATTATGAGAGAAGGTCACTACCCAGACCGGTTTCAACCTTTATTGAGGTCTCATCAGTGAGTAGGTAGACCTAGTTTTTGTAGCAAACAGAACTTACATCCCTTCTATGAGAATTGCCAAGAAGGTGTCCTAATAAATTACTAATTATATGAAGAGCCAAAGGCTTCAATTCAGCGACATGAACTTATTTAAGTTAAGGGATATTACATCCCATATTGTTTCTTGGGATGTAATATCGCTTAACTTAAATAAGTTCGTGTCGCCAAATTAAAGCCTTTGGCTCTTCATATAATTAGTAATTTATTAGGACACATATTCTCATAGAAGGGATGCAAGTTCTGTTCGCTACAAACTTGGTATTAACTAGGTCTACCTACTCACTGATGAGACCTCAATAAAGGTTGAAACCAGTCTGGGTAGTGACTTTCTCTCATAATGTAGAACAGTAATACAACTCCTAGGAGCTAAGTTCACATTATGGGTAAATACCAAGAATAGTGATCAGAGCTTGCTCCACCCTTACTATGAGTTGCCTCAGTTTGCACTACCAAATGGGTCAGGTGCTGCACTATCCAGGTATTTGCTTACGCTTGGAATTGCCAAACTTTATATAGTTTCTATGTTCGGCATGAAACTCTTTGAGTTTCTTATTCGGCTAAGAAACAATATGGGATGTAATATCCCTTAACTTAAATAAGTTCATGTTGCCAAAATGAAGCCTTTGGCTCTTCATATAATTAGTAATATATATAAACAAATTATTTTACACAATTTTGTATGACAATTTCCCATCCTTTAGGAATAGCAGGAACGTCTTACTGTTTAGATTTGGTCTGTGAAGTAGGGCTTCAGCACTTTTTTTTATATAAATGTTCATGTTTATTTAAAGATCTATGTAAAAGTTTTGTCTTTTCCCAATGGATCCTATGGTTTGGGTTTTCAACTCCGTGTTGAGTGAGGCCAGATTTCTGCGGTTTGATAAGACAGGTATAGTCTTGATGTTCCGTAATGCATTTATGAACAGATCTACTTGTCTGTCCATAGTAAGACAATTTACAGGAGCATGGAACCTCGTACATGCCAGGTAGCATCAGAGGTGAGCGTTTGTCTTTAGGAGAAGGTAACAAGTTATAGATCTGGTTGATGGGTTTGTAGGTAGTAGCAAGTTTGTATTTCTTCATAATTTTTGAAAGATGTTCGGAGATGCCTTTGACATAAGGTATGGGAATCCTATGGGCTTGTTCTTGTCTAGGTTGATGTGTGGGGAAGTGACTGATGATTTTTTGAGTTGTTTTAAGATTGTATCCATTTAGTATGGCTGTATTTTTGATTATTTCCAATTCTTGGTTTAGAGATTCTTCAGAGGAGCAGAATCTGTGTGCTCTGGTTACTAATGATTTAATGATGCTAAATTTTTGAGATCGATGATGAGCAGAAGAATTGTGAATGTAGCGACCTGAAAATGTCAGCTTGCGATAGACAGAAGTGGAGATGGAACCATCTTCTTTTTTTTGGATGTGTAAATCCAGAAAGGAGATACCCTGTGGAGATTCTTTTTCTAGCGTAAATTTGATGTGAGGATGAAGAAGGTTTATTTTATCTAGAAACAGGTCGCTACGTTCACAATTCTTCTGCTCATCATCCATCTCAAAAATTTGGCATCATTAAATGATGCCAAACAGGTTAAGAGAAACCTGTTTGGGTAATGTTCCATAATGCACAGCACTATACGCATCCTATAATAAATTTAGTTTAATCCTTTATCCAAGTGTGAGCAAACAAAGTTTGCGCCTGAAAATATCTTCAGGACTGGGGTAAGGTAGTACAATACATAATGCAAAACACATCTCCTTGCGGATATGTATAATGTTATGCATTAATGGAAGGGCCACTACCCAGACGAGTTTGGACCTTTATTGAGGTCTCTTCAGTGGGAGCCAGGCCCAGAAGTGGAGATACCAGGCAGAAGCAATGGTGAGGTCATCTTTACCTATAAGAGTTGCCAAAAGGTGTGCCACCTTTTTATTAAATTACTTTGGATTTAGAGAAAGGTGTTGAAAGTTTATTTTTCACTTGGTTAGACTAGAATAAATTTAGTTTAATCCTTTATCCAAGTGTGAGCAAACAAAATTTGCACCTGAAAATATCTTCAGTACTGGGGTAAGGTAGTACAACACCGGGCAACTCGTAGAAAAGGTGGACCAAGCTAACATCATTCCTATCTCCTTGATTAGACTATAATAACTGATTAACTGATACTTAATAACTGATTCACGTAACAGTGGGTGGCTATAATAGTTTCTTCAATAGTACAAACAAAACTCTAGCAGTAAGCATAATCAACAATACTGAGGTACTGTTGTACTACAACAATACTGAAATAAGTGATTATGATATTCACACATTATATATAATTAAAATTCAGTTAGTATATGAACAAATTATTTCTGCTTATCTTTCAATAAGTTTAAAGTATCTGCAATCAAAACTTTTATCAACATTTATAGTAATACACTTAATAACTGATTCACATAAGTGAGTGGCTATAATAGTTTCTTCAATAATACAAACAAACTAGCAGTAAGCATAATCAACAATTATTCTCTGCTGAACTTTGTAATGAATGTTTTTTGTAATGTGCTTTTGGACACATCATTAAAATCTGGCCTGAAGACATCCGTAAATGCAAGCATAATAACCTTAATGATGACTATGAATGTGATAATCCAAGTGGGAAAAAACTTCCAACATCTTGCTCTAATCCAGAATAATTTAATAAGATGAGACACCTTTTGGCAATTCATATAGATAAATATGACTTCTCCATTACTTCCACCTTAGTATCACCACCTCTGGATGTGGCTCCCACTGACAAGACCTTAATAAAGGTCGAAACCGGTCTGGGTAGTGGCCCTTCCCTTAATGCATAGTATTATACATGTCCACAAGGAGATGTGCTTTGCATTATGGGAGATACTAAGACAAGTGATTAGAGCTTAGTTCACCTTTACCACGAGTTGCCTCAGTCCTGAAGATACTTCAGGCGCAAACTTTGTTTGCCTACACTTGGATAAAGGATTAAACTAAATTTATTAACGTGATAAACAGTATGATAAATATGAATATTTTAAGCAAATCTGATAGGATTATAAAATTTTGATATTTGCATATTAACTTTATTAACTTTAACATTATTCTTGAACAAAAAAAATTTTGCATTGACGTGTTGCAATAATTGTTACAAAGCTCAACATGAATTTACAACAGCTATGATTTATCACAGTACATAGAAGTACATAGTAAAAGCAATTTTTTTTTCTTTGTTTTAATTTTGCACTCACTGTATGCTGCACCATTCTGATTTTTGTAATGGACATCCTATCCACAAAAGGCTATAAACACTGTAGCACATTGCTGTTAGTACCTAGAATAAGCTAAAGATTAAATGATCCGGAAATCCTGTTAGAGACAAAGGCACTTCAGACCACAATAAGCAATGATAGTGGTGATCTCGCATTAGGTGATGATGTTCAGTTACTGCAATTAAGTGAGCTTGAAGTGGTATTCAAATCATAGCCTTTGGATTTGATCATGAAAGTTGTCATTATTGCTTTAAGTTATCATTGAACAATTTTCTCCCATATTCATCTGTTATTTGTGAGTTCTCAAATATTGTAAGTTCTTACGTTTTGGTCTTTGGGAAAAAAAATTCTTTACTATAAAAATCTAGAGAATTGCACAGTGATAGATGAAAGGATGAAGATGAAAATATCTAGATTTCTTTTTCAAGCTCTTGTATGATATATATATTTTTTTTACTCTTTTATAATAGTATCATCACTATGTGATGATACTATTATAAAAGATACTAATCATCGTTTTTAATATAGCTGTACCGTTTTTGGAAGCGATTTGATGTGTAGAAGGAGTGGAGGTGTGGAGTGAGTTTGAGGGAAGATTGGATTTATATAAGTGGGACAGCCTACACCTGAATGCATTTGGTATCAGGAGTTTAGAAAAACTAATAATTGGTATGAGACCTAACACAGTCAGGGAAACTAAATTAGAAATGGAGGAATGGTGAGAATATGAGTCTAAGAGCGACAATGTTATATAACTGTGTAAATGGCAGAATGGACTTTGTCATGAAAATGTTGACGAGGACAGAACGATTTCTACTTCGTGTTTGTCCGGTTTTCACCCATCAAACATGTGCAAAGCTGTCTACATGTAAAAGGTACCAGAGAAGAATAGGGATCTGCAAGTTGTCCAACTGTGTCATGCAGACAAGAGTATACAAAAGAACATGCAGGTAGATGAATGCTAGGAGTATCAGAAAGAAAGGAGGTAGTTTGTTGCCTTAATAAATATGATGGAACATCCGATTGTAGGCATTAGTGAGACCTGGCTTTCAGAATCAGACTTACTAACTGGTATCGAGTGTACAGTATTTTTTGGAAGGATAGAAGAGGAGGGGGCTTACTGCTAATGATATCGGATGACTTGAATCCAGTTAGAGTTGAGACCTATGATTGTAGTAGTACTACTACTAACAGTATTTCATGTGGCAGTGAGTTTGAAGCCATCTGGTGTGAAGTGGAGTCCAACAAGATCAATCACATAGTGGGGAGGGGGGGGATTGTTACAGACCTGGTGGATCAGTTGCTACTGATGAAGAAATGCATCACCAAATAGAAAAGAATAATCATAATGGGAGACTTTAATTATCCAAATACTGATTGGGTAGCAGTAGAATCTCGTGAGAAGAATGGAAGTGCATTTATTTAGCTGTTGTGGGAAACTTCGTTAAGCAGCATGTGACATAAGGAATTCAAGGTCAAAGAGCGTTGGATTTGATTATAGTATCAGATGGCATTTCAGTTAAAGACATAACTATTCTGCCTCCGGTTGGTGACAGTGATCATCCTGTACTCACTTGGGAAGTGACTAAGTTTATGAATGTTCTATTCAGAAAAGATTACATGCTGAACTACAAAGTGTTACACCTGATATCTTAAGAATGTCGAATTCTAAGCTATCATGGTGTAACATGAAGAATAAATAAATTAAAAACCCTGCATAAAAGATAATAGATGAATTATTTAAAAGAAAAAGAAATATTCTTGCATCCAATAAAATATATAAAATATAAAGGTGTTTGTTGAACTAACTAACAAAAAGAAAGAATATATTAATGTTGTAATATGATATAAAAGAGAAAATTTAACTAAATAGGACAGAAAAGGATTAGTCATAAGAGATGGTATGTGAGAGGCTAGAGATTAAAATATTAAGTAAATTCATAGAGAAATTTTGGAAAGGGGATTAAGTTAGAGGCTAGCAAAAGAAGAACAACAGACTATCGCTCAGGGCAGATTCCCGGATTGAGACATCGTTACGGGCTCGCTGATCAAAGGACGTTTGGCAGAAAAACGCCACCCTAATTGGTCGGTGAAGTAAAATCAAGTAAGGGGCGAAGAAAAGAAGTTAAAGAGGGTGCCGTTAGGAGAGCAAGTATAAAAGGGTTGGAAACCCCCCCCCCCAGGGCTTTTGGACTTAGGAAGGAGGAGGACTCTTTTGGTTTTGGTTCTGTTCCAGGAGAGTTCTTTGCAAGCTCTTTCGTAGGGATTTCACGGTGTTTTCCTGAGTGGTGAGATAGGGGTTATATCTCTGTCGTCACAACACGGAAACGAAAGTGAGCGGGATTTCGATTCCGTACTTCCTATGTAAGTGAGGAATGCCATATAGTCAAAGAAAAGAAAGCATATTTTTTGTGTTTCAACTCCAGTGTCAACTACGAGAAAGAAGTAAAGAAATCGATGTCCACGTTGTGAGTTGTACAGCCGTTATATAGATGATTCAAAGTGTGTCCTAAGTTATGAGAGGTTAAGACTGCATAAGCAAAGTTCAATTCCAAAAGGAACGTAGGAGAAACAGATTATCGGAGAGGTTATACCAAGATAGTTCGATCAGAAAAAGGTAGAGGCCCATATGGAAAATTCAAGAAAGAAAGGTACTGTAAAATATATCTAGTGTTAACTAAGATTCGTCTGTATTAGTTATCATTATTCTAATACTGAACTGTTGAAGTGACCAAGAAAACAATACTAGGACTTTAGTATATGACAGAATATAATGAAAGTAAGCTTACTAATGTTAATATTATATGAGTAATTAAGTGTCCTGAGAATTTTGCATGTCTAATATATTGCATAAGAAAGTTTAAATGTCATAGTTATGTGTCAGTGCAGTAAATCGTTTAGTTAATCTACTTAAGTTTGGATAGTTAAATAGTGTGAATTAATCTTGTATGTCCGTGTCAAATGAATTTATGTGTTGAATGTGTATGGCGGCATGATCGTAATACCCATTATAGGAGCATAGCTTAATTTTTTTGTGATAAGCTAATGTTAGTTTGTAAATATTTAGTATAGCATTGAATTGAGAAATAACTAATATTTGAATTGTACCATGTTAAGGAATTTAATAAACCTTTTGTCCAATGATAAAACAGTTGTCTGAAATTGCTGTCCAATGCACCACTTGAAAAATTACGAACCTAATCACGCGGGAAATTAATGTGTTAAGAAATGAGATAAAGTGTCATGACTGCAACATAGTTTCACTTCCAGACATATTTTAGTTCTTTCTCCTTGTTTTTGTATATAACATCTTAAACTAAATGTCCCAAAAGGCGCAGCATAATACAAATATTAGGGATACTAAGGGGAGAATTAACTTAAGTATTAGTAAAAATTTTGGTGATATCTCGTGCGTAGATAATAGAAGAACATAGATAAAGGGGAAATAACTAGATAGAATAAAATCATAAATTAGGACACAACAAAAGCAGGAAATTATGACCAACTGAGGAATATACTGAGTACAGTGGAATGGGATTGGTTACTGGATAGGAACAATATAGCCAGTGCATGGGAAGCATTGAAACAATACTTAAATGATGTGATATCAGAATGTGTCCCGAGAGTTTGAATAATAACTAGGGAAGGAGTCAAATGGATGTATAATCGTATTAAGCAAGAGATTCCTAAGAAAAGGGCGATGTGGAAGAAATACCATTTGCATAAGGATGACGTCCATTATGAACGTTATAAGCAACAGGCTAGAATAGTCACAACTGTTGTACAGAAAGCAAAGTCTGATTATGAAAAGAAACTGGCTCTGCATGCTAAAGACAAAGCACAAGAATTCTATCGATATGCTGCAAGTAAAAGAAAGAATGAATATGAAAGAATAACTCTTCTAAATCCAGATAGCATGAGGGTTACAGATACAGAAGAGGTTGTTCAGTTTAACAAAATGCACTTAGTTAATAAGTGCATTTTGTTAAAAGCTATCAACCTGGTATGCAACATTGAGCTCACTGTTACCTCTTCGCTGAATGAAGAAACTCAGTGTATGAGGACAAGGTATTAGAGGTTGCACAAACTGAATAAGAATTCAGCAATTGGAACTGATGGGATATCAGTACGTGTGCTTAAAAAGTGTGCAGCTGAACCTGGCTATTCCTTTGACCAGGCTGTTTAACGAGTCTCAGAACAGGGAAGATTCTGCAGGAATGAAAAAAATGTATGGTAATTCCACTGCACAAGGGTGGTGCAAAGACTGATGTATTCAACTATTGACCAGTTAGTATCTCAGGAGAGGTGGTGAAGATTTTGGAAAAATTGGTTAAGGCTCACATTCAGAAATGTGTTGACAGTGAATCTCTACTTTGCAATGAGGAACATGGGTTTACTGAGGGAAGGTCATGTTTAGCAGCTTGCTCACATTGTATAACAATCTTACCATTGAGCTAGACAATGGGAATGGATACACCATGATACTTTTGGATTTTGCTAAGGCTTTTGACAGAATACATCATGGTAGATTGTTGCATAAATTGGAGAATATGGGTTATAGAATATTAGCATGGATAAGAGGATGACTAGTTGACAGATATCAAAAAGTGGTATATGGGGGAATGTGAGTCTGCAAGGTTTAAGGTAACCAGTGATTTACCACAAGGTTCAGTACTAGGTTCACTCTTATTCAATCTGTGCATTATTGATATTGGGAAAAATTTGACAAGTGACATACAGCTATTTGCTGATGATGCAAAGATAGGTAATGTAATTAGGAATGCTGCTGATATGTAGTACTAAAAGAATTATTTGAATAGGTTGGAATTGTGGGCATGGAAAAATGGATGTCAGTAAATGTGAAGTCATTCACTTCAGCGTTATTAGATATCCAGTGTCATATTTTATTGGTGGGATTATGCTAGAAGAAACTGAAGATGCTATGGATCTTAGAGTGTTAGTAGCAAGTTTAAGTTCAAGGACCTTGTAGCAAAGATTGCAAATACATCTCAAAATATAATTGCAATGCTGAAACAAACATTCACATGTAAAGATAAGGATGTTATTTTAGCTCTTTGCAAGGCCTCGATAAGACCTCACTTGGACTATTGTGCTCAGGTCTGGTGTCCTGGTTTCCATTGTCATTCTGATATATTGTAGAGAGTGCAAAGTAGAGGTAAATGATATCAGAATTGTTGAATACTGATCATTAAGACAGATTGAGAATTTGTAGACTGCAGATACTAGCAAACAAGAGATAGAGGGGGTGATATGATTGAGACCTACAAACTTCTGAAAGGATCATACAGTATTCAATTTGTTGAGGGTGGGGAAAGGACAAGAGGGAATACTTGGAAGCTGAGAATAAATGCTGCTAAGAAGGGGGTTAGGGCTAGATTTATCTTTCATAGGATGGTGCATGATTGGATGTTGTGCATGCAAGCAGTGAATGAATTCAAGAATAAGTATGATAGCTAGGGAATGTAGTATGTAGCCTGCCTCTGAGAGTCTCTGACTCCCTGGAGGTCTGTCAGAAGGGGGTTAGGGCTAGATTTCTCTTTCATAGTATGGTGCATGATTGGAATGGATTGCCATTGGATGTTGTGCATGCAAGCAGTGTGAATGAATTCAAGAATAAGTATGATAGCTGGGGAATGTAGTATGTAGCCTGCCTCTGAGAGTCTCTGACTTCCTGGAAGTCTGTCTTAATAATAATAATAATCATTCCCATATTTGCCTCAGAAACTTTAATATTTGTGATTTGCAGTGGTCATTTAACTGTTATTTCTAATCCAATTTTTCTGTCCATTTGTTAAAATTGGTATGATTCTGCTAGCTAAATGAATTTGGAATAACTGCTCGCTTGGTTGACCTTACTCTTCCACCAACTTTCACCTGGTTTGATTCCAGCAGTGGAAATAGATGTTTACAATTGTCTTTAGGTGGGAGATGAATTTGACCACTGTCCTGCTTATTGGAAGCCTGAAGCAGCATGAAAAAAGTTGCACATTTGGTCTCCAGAGTAGGATTTCCTGATTATGTAAAAAATTATAAATTCCTTAGTCCCCACTGTACTGATGCATTATAGGCTTACAAGCTTTCGTGGGTGGGGTGACACAAAAGAAATTAATTATCTATGCCAGTTTCTTATTCTAATAGTTTTTTTTTTTTTTTCTTCTGTCACTATCACTAACTGATGCTAACTCTGTCGCCAAAATAAGATTCGTAAGACAAATACTCAAGAAGAAGAATGAAATCATTGAAATTAATGAAAATAGAGAAATAACCACAATCATCACCAGACTAAGGACAGAACATTTTAAAGACATGAAAATTCAGCCAGACGGTAGTAGGAGCTATGAAGCATGCAAGAATTGTCCAGAAGTTGAACTAGCACCTGTCCATATCTATTCTTGTCCAGCTATTGTTGCTGCTCTACAGAAAATTGACAATAACCCTAGAGAAAAACTCTACTCCAAAGTTCAACAGATTGCCAAAGCAGTTATACAGTTCCACGGTCATATCTAGAAGCTCTTCAATGGACTCTACAACAACCACCACTTTTTGACTATTTGTATATAGGAAATATGACTTCTGCGTTACTCCAACCTTGGTATCTCTTCTTTGTCTGGGTATTGACCCTTCCCATAATACATAGTATTATACATGTCTGTAAGGATGTGTGCCTTGCATTTTAGAATACTAAGGCAATTGATGTGAAGTTATTAGCCTACTATTATACAAGTAGCCAACATTGAAGTTGCTTCACATGGAAGACTTTGTATGCTTACACTTGGATAAAGGATGAAACCAAGAAGATAATTTCTTGACATCTTTAACTTGTAATATAACCAAGTGAAAAAACTTTCAACAGTTTGCTTCATAAGTTAGGGTGCCTCTGTCCTGTTTTTCTCAAAAATCCCTGCATTCCCATACATGTCCTTTTTCAGTATCAGATTTCCAACACAAAATGCTCTAACATTCATCAAGTAGCTGTTCCAGAAATAGTATTATTATATTCTGATAACTTGTAAATCATATATAGATTGATTTTCATTATCAAAATGTTAGGCTTCTTCTTTCATTTGTGAAAGCTAACAGTGATATTGTTATTGTGCAAGACAAACACTGCATGTTACTGCAAATCATATTTGAGTGGACAGTTTGGCAAAAGTGACTATATCAACTGGTAGATAATTAAATATGCAACTATAATTAAATATGCAACTAGCATAGTTCATAATGTTTTATTATATTATATAGAATTGTTATACTTTTACATATTTTTGAGTTACCATTTCTAATGATAAATGGTAACAACTACAAAAAGATTTAAACTGACTGGCTTTTTGCAATAACCTTGCACAAAAGATCTAAATTGAGTGAATTCGTGAAGGAAGAAATTACTTTTTTAAACTATACACAAAAATAATGACACTGAAATGGTCCATTGCATGATATATAATTTACAGTTTACTATGGGACATAGAGGATGTACACAGTAGGATATACAAAAGTAAAATAAATAAATTTTTTTTTTTAATAAAAACAGTAAAATAAATTTTTAATTTCCTGTAACGCTGCCTTTATTCTTAACAATTGTACTGATGGTTCTGTGAGTTATGCCTAGCTTGTGGCCTATATCAGTTATGCACATGCCTTTCTAAGTTTGATTAGTTCTAGCTTTTCTTACAAATTTAGGAGCTTATGCTTCTTTTAGCTTTATCACTACGTTTAGGTGCCATTGTAATCAAAAATATATGTATGAATACTGTATTATATTATATAAGCACAAATATAAGAGCACCACACTACTTACATAACAAGTCGATTTAGAGAGGAAGCGTGCATAGAAGATCAGCAAAAAGAGGTGGAATGGTGAAAAGTGGGAGACTACTGTACCGTAGTTAAAAAAGAAAAGGAAAAGAGTAAAAATTTTGGATCTACAAAGAGAACTATCATTGGAATGGATGTGCAGCTGACATATGCAATACCATGGAAAATGCCACGGATTGCTTACCAGTTGACTTTCAAAGTATTTTTTGTGAACATTTATCAGATTCTTGATATGTATCCTCAAGGGGGTGCACAGGATACTGTTGCTACCACATGAAAGTCTGCATAATTATTAATTTCCTATTGACAATTTCCTTCCCAATTTGTCTGTTACTTGCCAGGGCTCAAATATTAAGTTTTACATTTCAGTCTTCTAAGACTCTAGTAGTAAGACTTATACGTTGGTTAGACATAACTGGTAATTAGTTTACGGAATTAACAACGCATATAAAGTATATTAATTAAAGGTAACTTTAATGAATAACTTCTATATTTCGGCAATGTCACATTGCCATCTTCGGGAACATAAAGATATGGTATGTGCACTCAGGAACTAACACAAAGCAAATGAGGCAAAAAGCAAGAAACTAATATTGTTCCTAAAGTCCTAATGGTGCCCTCTTGTGGGCTAATTTGGTAGTCTTGGCAGTTGGGCTGAAGTTCTCATAATGAAAGTCTCCCAAATTTGGGGCAGTTTCATGCACCCAAATTTGTTGAGGTTAGGAACGTTTTTTAGAGCTGCTGAAGATTCTTTGAATAATCTTTCGTATTTAAACTTGCTGCGATGGATTATTTTTGTTTTCTTCCAACGAATTTTATGGTGGGTATCTAAGGCATGGTCTGCCAGCCCAGAGCGGCTGTACTGGTGAAACCAGTACAGCCGCTCTGGGCTGGCAGACCATAAAGTCTTCTAAGACATTTCTAACTACAGTGGTATCTCGCTAATCTGAACTAATAAAAACTGTGATCGTTCAGATTAGCGAAAAGTTCGGATTAGCGAATTTCCTCCCAAGAGACAACAACTAGTGTTTAAGACAAAAATAATCAGATTCTAATGGTACATCAATTTAATTCTGTAAATAAATGAAGTAACTGATAGAAAAAAAGCTACTGTTCTGTAATGTAAAACTTAAAAATCGATACAGTACACAAGTTTATTTTAGTAAAAAATTTAGTTTCTATGTACCTGTATTGTTGAGGATAGTGGTTTAATAAAATTGCATAGTTCAGTATATAACTTAATTTGCATAAAAAATATCACTTTCTTGTATACAACACAAAAAAGTTTCACAAAATAACACACACAAAGTTTTTTTTTTGAATTTCTTTTTAAAAATATCACTGATTTTCTTTTGATTCTTGGAAACTAAACTTTTTTCAAATGCTTCTTCTCGGAACTGCATTAGCAACAAAATTTTGGAGAATGGCATATTCTGTTTAGCCCATTCTATACACATTAAAACTGTCAACTGCCTCTTCATGTTTTACTTTTTTTTTTCTTCGAGTTCTTTATTGTCATCATCGTCTTTTTATTCATTATGTAGCGTCATATTTATAATTTCAGCATCTGGTTTGATTTCTAATTCACTTTCGGTTCTACCTGTAATCCATTCCGTAACATCTGTTTGTGAAATTTCAACATCTGGATTTATATTTTTAACCAAATTATGCATGTTTTGAATTTCCTCTTTTGTGTATCACCGTAGTTATCTTGGTAAATTCTAGAAGGCCACAATTTTTTCCATGATGCTAGAATTTCTTCAGGTTGTATTTCTTCCCAAGCAAACGTGAACACGCATATCAAAATAGGCCTACACTATAACTGTACAATCGACAGTATGGAAAAAAATACTGTACTGTAATTTCCATGATGCTAGAATTTCTTCAGGTTGTATTTCTTCCCAAGCAAACGTGAACACGCATATCAAAATAGGCCTACACTATAACTGTACAATCGACAGTATGGAAAAAAATACTGTACTGTAATAATAATAAAATAAATAATAATAGTTAAAATTATACTTATTAAATAAAAATAATAGTACACAAAATAATACGTAATAAATAAAACTTTTTTTTCTTTCAAGCCGAAGCTCGGATTACTGGAGGGTTTGGACTAAAGAGGTTCGGATTAGCGAGATACCACTGTATATCAATCTTCCTACAGCTGTGGTCTTTTTTCTGCCATCTTAGCATCAAACATTTGCTTTGCTAATCTTTCCTCTCCCATACCACCCGAGATTAGCTCATTCTGCCTCACACAATCCTGAATGCTAACAATGGCAAGTTCTTTCCTAATATCCTCATTTTTAGTATGATACTGCCATCTGTGCATTCCCCTAATCTTTCTGATATCTGTAGTCTTCGGTCGTCTTTGGTCAAGTGTTTTATTTCTAACCCATCTCTCAGATCCATAAGTTAAAATTAGT
The DNA here is from genome assembly GCF_054136105.1 of Typopeltis vanoorti. Classification (NCBI taxonomy): domain Eukaryota; kingdom Metazoa; phylum Arthropoda; class Arachnida; order Uropygi; family Thelyphonidae; genus Typopeltis; species Typopeltis vanoorti. The sequence goes on from NC_143561.1 coordinate 77,663,382, forward strand.
TTAAACACTGTCTTGTATATAGCTAGTTTAGTGCTCTAATAATAATTTCTCTCTTATTCCATGTAAATTTATTCATTTGACTTCTTTTCATACCAGCTTTGTTAATTCTGTTGTCTGTTTCCATTTTGAATCCCCCACCATATATATATATTTTTCCCTTGTGTGAGTGATTCCCACTCACAAAAGAACTGAAGTCTACAGTTGCATTAGTGCCGTGAAGGCTAAGGATTTTTTTTTTTTGAATAACTTGTTTCAAAGGAATGAAAAAAAAAATTATTATCGTTAATTTTTTACATAGTCTGGAAATGCTGTAGAGACAAAACATGGAACTTTTTCGAGCCACTGAAGTCCTCCAATAAACAGGGTGGTGGTCTCACACCAGGCAATGAAATATATTTCCCACCTGAAGACAATCACAAAAATATCCCACAGTGGGATTCAAACCTGCAGTTGCTGTTGGTGGGAGACCAGCACTGACCACTCAAGCAACCAGGATGGCAATTGCAATCTTTACTAAAAATTAAACATTTATCAACATTTTCATACATAAAACTGAATATACAGTGGTAAAGTACAGAGTCCATGTTAGCACAAGCATGGACCAAGATAATTTAATGAATTCTACTACCCAAAAAGTTATACTGAAGGAAAAATTGCATTTTTGTGTGATTGTTTGACTTCTTTCCACCTTTTGAGAATGAAAAAAATCATCGAATTTATTTCGACTGATTCCTCCTCATTAGCGAATCAGTTGCGTATTGACACTGCAAAATAAGTGATAATTACAAAAACTTGTTTTAAAGGAATGAAGTGAGCTTCATGAGCATCTGGGTAAAGAAAAAACAATATGAAAAGATACATTCTTCTCAAAAGTAGGAGACAAGAACACAGCTGTATTAGCCACCACAGCAAAATTTAAAATAAAATGCTGCTGAGTCTTCAAATGGATAAATTTTGAGGTACTTGTGTATTTTACATTAAATTTTATTTTATTATTAAAAAAAAAATGGCAAGTTAATTTTTTATTTACCATTTATCAATTTACCCTTTAACCATGCTACCGGCCAAGACGTCTATAGATGTTCAAGTTATCATGGATTCAAAGTGCATATTAAAATTGTAATACCATTGATATTACATTGAAATATATGACGGATACGAAGTGTATGCGAATGGATACGTATTTGATCATAATGGCCGATAAGGTGGTTAATTGCATAGCAATTAGTAATTTGACTATGATTTCATAGTCAAAATCATAAATTTTTATTTTTTGAGGAAAGCTTGAACTACCTCTTGATAGTTGATTACCCATTCTCCTCCCTCCATTTTTAATTATAGACATCTTGCCTTAAATTATCCTCAGCTGTTGCCTTATATTACTTCATGTCTGTTTGGAGGGGGGGGGGGGATTACATGCTTGACAGTACAAACTGGCCACATATTTGTAAAACTAAGACTAGGTTCCAATGTGATTCATGTATATGTTCAAGACCCTCACCAGTGCAACTATAGATCTTCCAATTAATTCAGGACCTCAGTTTTTTTGTTGACAGCAAATTCAATATTCATCTATCTTTTATGTTTTTTCCTTACTCTCTTTAAAAGACAAGCCCTTCGTGGCACCACAACCAGAGGTCCAAGGCAAAACCAGGAAACACAGCCACACACACATCACACCATCACCTAATTTTTCATAGTTAGGGTTATTCAATCTGGTAAGAGACATTCACCAGATATCTACCACACCGCACACTCATTCATCTGCTTGGGGGGGGAGGGGTTAGCAGCGTAATTTGTCACTCCATAACACAGCTTTGAAAGCTTTCACACTGTACATGTTCTTCGGAATACTGAAGACGATGCTTCTTTTGCTGATTGATGCCCGAAACTCTACATTCAACGTACATCTAACCCTGCTTGGATGTGTGCAGAGCGGGTACTAATGTTCCAGGAGGAGTAGTCTGGAGAGGCGCTGTCATCTGCATACAGTTCTTTATAGTGGCTCCAGAAAGCTTGAATGATGTCAGAAGTGGTGATGTTGCTTATGGTTCGCTCCTCTTGAACTTTGTAAAGTGCCTATTGTAAAAGGCATCGATGGCCTGTCTTCTGAGTGCAAGTAGGTTCGGATCTTAAAGTTTCTTTTCTTCACTTGCGTTTGCTTTTTGTCTATTTCGACGTTGATTTCACAGATGATGTTATCACATGGTATTCGTTGGCTGGCCATGAACCAGCTCCTTTGTAGAAATCTTGGAGCCAAGATCTGTAGAGGTAGGCACGTTCTTGGAACCATGCTATCATTTTTTGCTTGATGGTAAGTTTGAAGTGCACCCAAGTTTCCCAATTTCAGCCAGTGTTGGTCCACATGGAACAAGGTGAAGCTTGGCTGAGAAAAGGAACCTGGTTAAGGAAGTGTGATGGTATCTTCCAGTGTCCTGGACCAATTTCTACTTTTCAAGATGGTGGTACATAAGTGCAATCACTTTATGGTTCGAAATGTTGCTGCTGATGTTGACGTGCCTTACCTTCTCGACTTTAGAAAGGAGCGATGGTGTTATGTAAAACCAGTATAACCAAGTGCCATTTCCTTAGCCAAATCATGTGTAGTTACAGGTGTTGCCAAACATCAGTAAGCCGAGCATTTCTAAAGTGTATTTCCAAGTCTCTGTAGCTGGATGTTCCTGATGTTGGATTCCCGCCTACTTTGTCTAAGAGCAGATTTGCCACACAGCTGAAGTGACTCATCAAGATGATGTGATGGGCACCATAGAGATAGTTGCTGAGATTGGAAAAAGGCTGGTCTTGCAGGTGCGTTAGCCGAGGCATAGATGTTAAGGAACCTGGTGGTACAGCCTTGGTACTTCCAGTCTATGGCGAGAAGTCTTTCTTCTGCATTCCTTTATTGTGAAAAGCTCCCAGGAGGAGAGGCCAGCATAAGTACCCCAACTCCGACAGTGAATGCTGTTGGGACGAAACTCCAGTATGATGTCAAGGGGTACTTTTGGCAAAGTTCCTGCATGTCTCTAGTGATAGCAGTGTGTTACTTCCAGGGACAATAGCCTAATGTTATATGCTAGCATCAATTTCCACATCACCTCCTGTTGCAATAGTGAGCAGAGGCCTCTGATATTAATTGAGGCGATGTAAAAGGTTGGTGGCTTCACTGTTTGTTTGTTTATACCCGGTCTAAGTACTTGATTCTTTAGTGAATCTGAGTAAGGATTATATTCGTATGGGGGAGTAGTGGAATATACGGTCCCCTGTAGGCTTTCCTCAAGTTTGGAACACAAGTTCTGTATCTTGAGGCTAATTACTTTATCCTTTTGCTGAATTGTTACCTGTGTACCTCTTTATATTTTATCTTTTGTGATGAAAGCTTACTGTAAAGAGGTACAGTCAAAGAGCTACTTTGACTGTACCTCTTTATATTTTATCTTGTCTTCTCTTGAAGGGAGGGGGGGGGTCACTCTTCCTTTCCGATTCTGATGCTAAACTCGTTTTTCTTGTCCTGGATTTTTGCTTCGGTGCTGATTCCTCTTTACTTTTGCTGCCTGTTGGTGACTGTGGAGGTAACTTGTAATATCCCCCCCCCCTCCTCGAGTTGCATATCTTCTGCAGGGAAGGAGGGGGTCCAGCAGATGGGAGGGTCTTGTCCTTGGTTTTATCTGCTGCTGTTGTTGCGGTAAGACGGCTTCTCTAGAAGTTGCTGGTTCAGATGGTGTTTCTCGAATAGTAGCCGGCTCAACTTCAGGTGTTGGTTTCTCTGAGGTGGTTCCGGCTGAATGGCAGTTGCCACTGATGTTGCAGTGGAAGTAGCTACGGGAATGTCAGTCATAACTAGTTTATATTTCCGGGGACTTTATATTTCAGAGAAGACTGTGAGGTCTTCTCTTTGGTGTTCTTAGGGAGTTGTGGAAATTCATTTTGATCATAGTCATGGTAGGCTGTTGTGACAGTGGCTCAATTGGTTTCCCTGTTCTCTCCGCAAATGTCCACCGATGGGCAGGATTGCTGCACTTTTCGTGGGGGGTTAGGGCACTGGGTTGAGATATGTCCAACACTATCACAATTTAAGCACTTAGCTCAGAAGCAGTCTTTGCCCAGATGTTCGAACGAGCCGCAGCGTAGGCATTGGCGCTGCACTCCAGAGTAGTTTACCATTACTCGTGCTGTACCAATGTTAACTAAATTAGGTTAGGTACAGGTAACCTCATGTCCATAGTAAAGGTTACTTCCCTGGAGAACCAAGTGGGATCTTCCTCCGAAATACTTCGCTTGATGTTGCTCACTTTTCCCCGCTTCGCAAAAGCTTGATAATAATATGTCGTCTCTGGCTTGAAAATATTCTATCGGGAACCTATAGATTTAAGAGTTCTCACTTGGCTACCTACCATACAGGGGCGAATGCTGGGCTTGAAATTCACGCTTCTTGTTATCATTCAGGGAGTGAGAGGTGTGATTCAAGTCTGATTAGTGGAATAATGAATTACTGACCATTTGAAACTATATATTTAGAAATGTATGTACATATAATCATACAAATACAACATTTATTTTACAAATGATATTCTATCTTTTTTAATTTGGCTACTTGAATACAAATTCTACCCTATGGATCTTTATGAACTGGTCAATAACATCGTCATAAAAAGTTGGTTGTAATTAATTTTCCCAAGCAACATGCACACTTGTAAAGGCTGGCTGAAGCTCACTGGCTAGAGCTACTTTGACTGCGTATTGGCCTTTTAAGACAATGTGAAGGGAGCTGAAATGGTTATGTGCATGCATGAACTCAGTGCTGCAGTGAGGACCTCGAAGCTCAGACAACCGAGCAAGCCAAGGTAGCTTTGTCCAGATGAGCAAGCATCGGCCTTCGATACACAATGCAAAGCTCAATTATTGCCGCACAAGCTTAAGACTTCTTCTGTCTACAAAAATAAAAGCCTAAATGGAATGCTTATAAATGCATGCATTTATTAACAAATAAATATTACTTGAGCTTGTGTAGGGCATGGAGAATTCATCCCTGCTACCATGACCAATGTAATATGGTTCCTCTGTTCAGAGAAACCCCTCTAGAAGTTTATCTCTCAAATCTGTATTTTTCACAATGACGAGAAACTTTTCATTCCTATATAGAATAAAGGAGTATGTTCTGTGCTCGGATGATCTCTTAAAACTTTTGTAAGGACTCTGGGTTCCTCACATCCTAGTGCCTCTATTCCTAAAGTTCTAGTCCTGGTAGTGACCGGAATCATTTTACTCATCTTTGTTTATCTCTGCGTTTAAAAAAAAAAAAGGTAGAAAAATACACTAAGTCAGTGACTTAGAGGAATGTTAGTACAGATGTTAGAAAAAGCCTATCTGGCAGAAATCCCACTCTAGTGGAACAAAAAAGAATATCCCCACTACAGCCAGCAATTTGGGGGAGGGGTGAAATACAAAGGAAACCCATCATCGGCCTATTGAATTGAAAGGGGTTAGTGTACCCCAGAAGGAAGAAAGAGAAAGAAGGGTGTGGAGTGGAAGTAACTGTGGGTTGAGGTGGAAAGGGGAAGAGAAAATAGGCCTCAGCTCGCAGTGCTCATCTTACTAGCTCAATGTTATCAGATCATAATGCTTTTCACTGAGTTCAAAGGTCTGCCTCGTCTAGTAGAAAGGACCACAGCAGTAACTGGTGCCCAGGTGATCCACCTTGAGTTGGCCTTCACTGCCTTGGTTTCTCTTCCGAAATACCTCCATGAAAGCCCTGGGACCAGAATACCTCTTCAAGCCGATGTTAATTTCCTTTGATCTTACATTAGTAAACAAAATTTGATATTCTCTTGTGATAAGATGCACAGGGAATAAATTCATATGGAATAAGAGTGAAATTATTCGGAACACTAAATTAGCTGTATACAAGATAGTGTTCAAATGAATTTTAACTTATGGATCTGAGAGCTGGGTCAGAAGTAAAACACTTGAGAGACTGCAGATATGAGAGTCCTGAGAAAGATAGAGGCATGAACAGATGGCATCAATGGCAATATCATATTAAAAACATGGATATTAGGAACGACCTTGACATTGTCAGCATCCAGGAATACGTTAGCAGAGCTGATCTAAGATGGTATGGTCACTTAAACAGAATGGGCGAGGAAAGATTAGAAAAACATGCGATCTCTGCCTGGGAAACATTGTTTGCAGGGAAATGACCCAGAGGAAGACCAAGATATAGGTGGATTGATACGGTACAAAGTGCCTTAGACGATAGAAATATAAGATCTGATAATGTTGGAGTCTTGACAAGTAACAGACTGATTTGGAGGAAAATTGTAGATAGGAAGTTAGTAATGATGTAAATTTTTCATGTAGTACTATCATATCCTGTACATCCCTTGAGGGTACATGGCAGGAATTTGATGATGATGATGAAGATTAAAGAAGGGATGCAGGAGTTTTAGAAACACTGATCTATCCAAATATTTAGTCTGAAACATAGGTGTATATCACACTGTTCCTTTTCTTAAATTCTGCTTCAAATTTGGATAGACGAAACATTGTATGCACTTACATGTTTTTCAGCGTCATTTCAATTTTGAATGTGAAACATATTGAGTGTATAGTGTATTCTGTGTTTAAGTGACTTTGGAAAATTTTTGACTTTGTTTTTAATTGTATACTTATTTTTGATAGACAAATAAAATTTTAAAGATGATAGTTTATAAATTATAAACATATTAATCTGAGGCGCATTTTGCTAAAATGCCAAAATCGCTCGTGGCAGCATACTTTACATCTTACATTGCCCTCAATAATTAGTTTACCTTTAATTATCAAATTTTCAAATTATTGTATAAATTAAGTATTTATAGTGAAAATCCGTAGAAGACAACTGTTTTAAATAAGATTTAATTTTTTTTAAACTCTTAAAAATAATAAATTAACTCAAAATTAGTAATTAATAGAAAAAGAATAATTAATCAATATGACATTTATTGTCATTTAGATCAATAATTTGAAAGAGAAAAAGTTATCGGGAGGTTCTTTTCTCAAAAGGAAGAGCAAGTAAAGAAAACAAGCGATATAATAAGGAGATTTGGAATTTGCGTGAGCAAGGTGTGCTCACCTTGCTCACACAAAGGAAGCCAGGAGCAGGTTTTTTGCATGGAGAGTGGTGAGTGATTGGAATGCATTGCCCGAGAGTGTGGTGAGCACATATCCGCAAAATTTTCTTACATGCCCGTTCTCTATCCCTGTATTATTGTGTATTATATTATTGGCTTGCGATGAATTCGTATTTATGAAGGTCCAATTCAATAATTGATATATTAGTAAAACGAGGTCCTCCTGTTGAATCAAAACAGACTTTTTTTCCACGCGATGAACACAATAGTTTTCATGTATTGTATTATAATAGGATTTTGAGTAACAGAGAAACCATTAAAAGATCTTGGTTAATTTACTCAAGTTCAAAAAATGTAGTATTTTAGAAAGGGGGATGGTAAATCCCTTTATGTTTTAATAGCCGGGTACGAAACTCGAATCGAAATCCGAAATAACTATCGGTAGGCCCAAATGTAAATGATCACTTGGGTAGTACTACACCAGGGCAACTCCGAGCAAAGGTAGAGCAAGCTCCCTCTCACTTTAATATTCTCTCATAATGTAAAAGCCAGCTCCTAAGAGATGTATATATATTGTTTTACATTATGAGAAGAGGTCACTACCCAGACCGGTTTCAACCTTTTTTGAGGTCTCATCAGTGAGTAGGTAGACCTGGAATATCAAGGTTTTAAGTGAACATGATTTATTAAAACATAAAGGGATTTACCACCCCCCTTTCTATTAACAATTTCGCCAATAAAATAGCTTTTTGGCTTATTAAATTAGTAATGTAGTATTTTGTTTCTGCTGCAAATTATTTTCTAATATTCGAACTACGGACTTAATTTCGGAAGGAAATAACGATTGGAAACACACGTCCCAAGTTCTTCAGCGCCACGAAAAATCTCAAGAATATTTTAATAATTTTGAAAAAGCTTTTAAAAAATGAAACTACAATTGATCAACATCAACTAAAATTACTCAAAAAAGAACAAGAACACTGGATGCATGTTTTAAAAAGTACAATATCGGTTATTAAATTTCATGCAAAAGAAAACATAGCGTTCAGAGAAAGTTCAGATACTCTATATACAAATAATAATGAAAAATTTTTGAAATTGATTGAATTATTTGCCGAATTTGACAGCGTATTACAAAAATATGTAGAATGCATAAAAAACAATGAAATTCACGTTTATTATTTAGGGAAATGTATACAAAACGAAACATCAATGTATTGAGTAATGAAATTAAAAATAAATTGTATCTAAAATAATGAATGCTAAGTATTTTTCAGTAATTGTTGATTGTACCACTGATATTTCGCGGCAGGAGCAAATGTCCTTAATTGTAAAATATGTTTCTATAAAAGAAAAAAATGAAAAAACCCAAGATATACAAATAGAGGAAATATTTCTATATTTTATTAAAATTAATAATACAACAGGAAGTGGTATGGCTGAAGTAATTTTCAAATTATTAGAAGGAAAAAAAATTTAAATATTCAAAATATCCGTGGTCAAGGATATGACATCTGGTCAAATATAAATATAAAGGGGAAGAATTCAGGGGTACAAGCACTTTTAAGGAACAAAAATCCTAGAGCATTTTTTGTTCCGTTTTATACGCATTCCTTGAACTTGGTATTGAGCGATGCAGAAAGCTGCAATGTAGATACGGTTTTATTTTTTGACATTATTCAGTCAATCTATAATTTATTTTCTTCATCAAGTCATCGATGGGAAGTTCTAAACCACATCCAAAATTTTACTTTAAAACCTTTATGCACGAGATGGGAAAATCGCGTTGAAGCTGTAAAAGTAATACGAAATCAAGTAAAAGAAATACATGAAGCTTAAATTTTCATCACAGAAGATGACAGCTTAATTGGACAACAAGGCGTTAAAACAAAATTGGAAGCTAGTTCGTTAGCAAAAAAAATTTATTCTTTCAAGTTTATATTTGACACATTTGTTTGGTATGACATTCTAAGTGAAGTGAATGCATCTAGAAACAATTGCAAAATATTTCTTACAATATTATGGAAGCCTTGAAATCCTTGACGTCATACAGAAGCGAAAATAATTTTTTGAAAGTTAAGTACCAAGCCCATAACTTTGCTCTAAATATTGGGTGAAATGCTGATTTTCCAACTAAGGGCAGAATACGAACTCGACATGTAAAAACTCAATTCGGTTATGAATGTCCTGACGAATCAATTACTAATTTTGAGCGACAGTTTAAAATTAATTTTTTAAATGAAATTCTTGATTCAGCAATAACATCAATTACTGAGAGATTTGAACAGCTAAATAATGTGAATCAATTTTTGGGTTTCTCTTTAATATTGGTAACTTAAAATTTGATAATGATACAGTAAAAAAAGCTTGTTTCGACTTGGAAATTGTTCTGTCTGATGGTGATCAAAAAGATATTTCAGTGATAGATTTATTGGATGAATTAAAGATATTCTCTGGGAGGATATCAAATAATTATTCTCCCAAAGAAGTATTAAATTACATTTGTGCAAATAACTGCAGAAGTCTTTTCCTTAATGTGTACACATCACTACCAATTCTTTTAACAATCCAAACTACAGTTGCAAGTGCGGAGCGCAGTTTTTTTTTAAATTAAGACTTATTAAAAATTATTTGAGGTCCACAATATCCCAAGAGAGAGATTAGATGGCTTAGCTACTTTATCTATTGAAAGTGATATAGCCAAGACATTGCATCTAGAAGAAATAGTAGTCTTTTGCCGAAATTAAGGCTAGAAAGGTTTTTTTTTTTTTTTAATAATTAAAACTGTTCATTCTTAATTTAGATTTTTTCATATTTGTTTTGTCATATTTAATGTGAATTATGTAATATTTATAAATTGAGTTAAAATTATGCTCTCATTATATAATAAACAAAAAAATTTTTTTATTTATTCACTATATATATATATATAAAATTTTCATATATACATATACATAAACAATTTCGACCGAAGGGCGGGAAAAAAAAAAATAAACAAAAATATTTTTTTTTATTTATTCACTATATATATATATAATTTTCATATATACATATACAATTTCGACCGAAGGGCGGGAAAAAAAAAAATCTTGCCCACGCTCACAAATTTGCTCCGGCCGGCGGTGCCTGAATGAGTTCAGTATCAGGAGTCTTGAAACACTAACTGGAATGAGACCTAACACAGAGAGTCAGGGAAACTAAATTATAAACGGAGGAATGGTGAGAATGTGAGTGTAAGAACGACAATTTTATGTAAATTGGCTCTGTCATGTTAACTTCGTTAACATGACAGACATGGAAATGTTAACGAAGAGAGAATGATTTCGACCGCTTCGGACCCATCAAATGTCTACATGTATAAGGCATTAGAAAAGAATAGAGATCTGCAAGTTGTCCAACTATGTCACGCACTGCAGACAAGAGTATACAAAAGAACATACAAGTAGATTATTATGTCTGTACAAAAATACTAGGAGTATCGGAAACAAAGGGATATAATTTGTTGCATAGCCAATATGTTGGGACCTCAGATTGTAGGCATTAGGGAGACCTGGCTATCAGAATCAGATGTACTAATTGGTATCAAGTGTAAAGGGGTACACTATTTTTTGGAAGGATAGAAAGGAGAGGGCGTACTGCTAATATCAGATGACATGAATCCAGTTATAGTTGAGACGCATGATTGTAGTGCTACTACTAACAGTATTTCATATGGCAGTGAGTTTGAAACCATCTGGTGTAAGGTGAAAATAACATTATTTACTTAGTGGGGTGTTGTTACAAGCTTGGTGGATTGGTTGCTAGTGATGAAGAAACGCATAACCAAACAAAAAAGATGAGAGCCAAAAGAGAAATCATAATGGGAGACTTTAATTATCCAAATATTGTTTGGATAGAAGTAGGATCTCATGAGAACAACTTCCTCAAGCAGCATGCGACAGAGGACCGAGTACTAAATTTGATTATAGTGTCAGAGAGGTCAATTCATTTAAAGACAGAACTATTCTGAATCCGGTTGGTCACAGTGATCACGCTGAACACACTTGGGGAGTGACTAAATTTATGAATGCTCCATTCAGATAAACTAATACATTCTGAACTACAAAGCAGGAAATTATGACCAATTGAAGAGTATATTTTGTAATGGGATCGGTTGCTGCATGGGAAGCATTGAAACAATACTCAAATGATGCGATATCAGAGTATTATAATACACCGTGTGGGCGTACTGACGATAACGCAAGAAAGTTGCAGCCATATTTGTTTAGTGTATTACACCAACTACAGGTTGCGATCAATTTTTTTTTTAATGAAAGTGTTATTTTTCATTATATATATATATATATATATATGTCTCATTAATTTCGTAGCTTTAACAATTCACGCTGGGAATCGCGTCCTGCATATCCTCTCATCAGCGAACTCACTTGATATATTATGTTATGACATCTCTGCATTGAGATAACGCATTTTTACAATGTTTTAAACATATATAGCATCATTGGCGTATTTAGGTATTTGCCGCCCCTAGGCCCGCCCCTCATGATTTGCCCATAGGCAGGTCATGAGAGGCGGCACTTTCAGTGTACCAATCTACTGTCCAACTCCACTTTTTTGATGAAACTTAAGATTACTGAAGTAAAACTTGTAATATCCATTTCAAACTTATTTATGGAAACAATGTTTTTATTTTGTATCAAGACTAAAATGTTTAAACTAAGGACATTAATTTCTAATACTAAATCTTCAGATTTTGATCAGATGGAGAGTTGTACAGTCTGTGTCCTCCTGCAATGAGTCATCGAACTCCTTGGAGGTGTCACGAATAATAATAATAATATAAATCTGAACGGACAGACTTAAAACTTTATATGCATTAAACTATAATCAATGAATAAAGCATATCATCATCATCATCATCAAATTCCTGCCATGTACCCTCAAGGGGTGTACAGGATATGACAGTACTACATGAAAAAATTATATCATTACTAACTTCCTATCTACAATTTTCCTCCAAATCAGTCTGTTACTTGTCAAGACTCCAACATTATCAGATCTTATATTTCTATCGTCTAAGGCACTTTGTACAGTATCAATCCACCTATATCTTGGTCTTCCTCTGGGTCGTTTTCCTGCCAACCTGGCAGAGAACACTTGTTTTGCTAATCTTTCCTCTCCCATTCTATTTAAGTGACCATACCATCTGAGATTAGCTCTGCTAACGCATTCCTGGATGCTGACAATGTCAAGTTCTTTCCTAATATCCTCATTTTTAATATGATATTGCCATTGATGCCATCTGTTCACGCCTCTAATCTTTCTCAGGACTCTCATATCTGCGGTCTCTAGTCTTTGGTCAAGTGTTTTACTTCTGACCCAGCTCTCAGATCCAAAAGTTAAAATTGGTTTGAACACTGTCTTGTATACAGCTAATTTAGTGTTCCGACTAATTTCTTTCTTATTCCATATGAATTTATTCAATTGACTTCCCACAATACCAGCTTTGCTGATTCTGTTGTCTATTTCTATATTTAGTTTACCATCTTCAGTAAAAATTGTGCCTAAGTAGCTGAAATGTTTTACTTGCTCCACAGGTTCTCCATTCACAACACAGTTGACATTTTCAATGATTCTGCCTATTTTCATTGTCTTTTCATTGCTGACCTTCATACCATATCTATTACAACAGCTATTCAATTTAGTCAGAGAATCTTGCAGACTTGTAGCGGATTTATTTAGAAGTATAACATCATCTGCATAAAGCAAAGAGCTGACATTAACATCTCCAATTTTGATATCAGGTTTAATACCACATTCCTTCATAATGTGATCCATATAGATAATGAATAACAGAGGGGATAATGTACATCCTTGTCTTACACCAGATTTAACATTAAACCATCTCCCTGTACTTCCTTCAATTCTAACTGCTGACTCACAACTCAAATAAAGACTAAGTATTGCTTGATATAATGCCCCATTGACACCATATAACTGCAGCGTATTGAATAGCTTCTCTCTTGGCACCTTGTCATATGCCTTTTCCAAATCGACAAAACTTAAATACAGATCTTTGTTATATTCCCATGCTTTCTCGACTATTTGTCGTAAAGTGAAGATCTGATCCTGACAGCCTCTATTTGGCCTGAATCCAGCTTGTTCTTCACCAAGCTTTCCTTCCACAATTCTTCTCAACCGTTTCTCAAGTATACTTGCATAGATCTTGCCAGGAACACTCAGTAGGGAAATACCTCTGTAATTCTCACATTCAGTTTTATTTCCCTTTTTAGATATGGGTACTATGAGAGCTCTACTCCAATCATCGGGAATTCGTCCCTCTGCCCAGGCTTTCTGAACTATGCAGTGCAGCCACTGTAAGACTCTTATACCACCATACTTCAGCATTTCTGGTCGAATATCATCTACTCCTGCTGCCTTTCCACATTTCAAGCCTTTGATGGCTTTTTCTACTTCAAGTATGGATATGTATTCCTGACTGTATGCCTGGTCAGTGTTTTTTATCATTGTGCTGTCATCACTGCTTGTTTCATTTAGCAGTTTTTCAAAGTAATTACTCCATACTTCAAGGATATCTTTTTCTCCTGTTTTCATTTCACCTTTATCATCTCTAATTCCTTTTACAGCACTCTTTCCTCCATTCCTAAGCTTCTTCAACAACCTCCAGAATATTTTGCCACCTTCTTGATATTTATTTTCTATATTCTTGCCAAAGTCCTCCCATGACTTTTGTTTAGCTAGTTTTACACACTGTTTAGCTTTCTTACATTTGTCTCTGTATTCTGTAAGAGTAAAAGCTGACTTATTTGCCAGGAACTTTTGATATGCTTTCTTCTTTTCCTTCACTGCCTCTTTAACTTCCTGTGTCCACCAGGGAGTTCTGATTTTTTTATCCTTGCACAATATATAATGCATATATCCTTGCACAAAATAAATAATGCATATTTATTTTTGAAATAAAGAATAGAAAATCAAGATCTTTTTCCCAAAGATACCAGTTGTTAATCTTGTTGCAGCAGGGTGATTACATATCTGACTTTTTCAAACTTTAACCTAACACCAAAAAATTAATCACTCTCATGTCCAACATTTGCAGTTGTATTGAATACAAGGGTGTGCTGAAAAGTTGTGATAATCACCATGAATGAATTGAGGTAGAACCATGTTCTAGGTGTTTATCAGAACTTTTCAAACCCCCCCCCCAATATATAAATAAATCCTATCAAACATGGGTGCAGACTGAAAATCAGCTGTTTACTGCATTTGTAGCTTTATTATTTATATGAATATCACTCCCAATATTCAATTATTCCAAGCAGGGAAATCCCCACAACCTCTGGTAAGTCATCTAACTCCTTGTAATGGGGGGGGGGGGGGGGTGAAAATACTGAAAAAAGAAAACCAAAAAGACTTTCTTTTGGCAGAGTAAATTAATAGAAATAGGGAATATTATAATCCATCCTTGCTTTATAGCCAAATGCACTGAAATTTAGACCAGAGAGCTTATGAGAAGGGGTGCTTAAGGGTCAAAGCTGTATACTGAGAGGAGACCTCCACATAGCCTTTAAAGGAATGCAGAGAACCGACCAGGGCTTCAGACCTAATGTCCAATCCTCACCTTCTTGTGGTGCACCCTGTTGGGTATCTACTTGGATACTGAACGAACGAGGATGGGCTGGCAATTTGGGATTTAGCCGACCAAATTGTATTCTTATTGGTTAAACCAAAATAAAAAATGATGGTACAACATGACAAAATTTCATGCCGGCTGGGGCGTCGCCGGTTAAACAAGGCCCCCCGTTGTTTTCGCCAGGGAACCAGGGCGAACAGCGAAAAGTCAGCTACTGGAACAAATCTGAAAACAAACCTCAACTCAACATCACGAGAGTTAAAGATCAGTACTATCAACGTAAGAAGCCTGAATGGCAAAGAAATGGATCTAGCTGAGGAATTAGATAAGTACCAGATCGACATAATAGGGGTGACTGAAACAAAAAAGACCAAAACTGGTGAGATCTTTCTGAGCAATAAATACAAAATGTTATATTCAGGCAATGACAATCAAAGAAAAGAAGGAGTAGCCATAGTATTCAACGCAAAATACGAGGCTAATCTTCTTGAATGGCAGTCAGTCTCAAGTAGAGTAATGTGGGCAAATATGAGAATGGGGAACTGGACAATGAGACTTATTTGTGCCTATGGTCCCATAGAAGGTAGAAGTGGAGGAATTTTTTGAGGCTTTAGAAAAAGCAACTGACACAATGAAAAAGGAAAAGTTGGTCCTTGTTGGGGATCTAAATAGCAAAGTAGGAAATCATTGTGAGACATACAAAAATATTTTGGGAAAATTTGAAGAAAAGAGCAAAGCTAATAATAATGGCAAATATCTGTTGGATTTCTGCTCAGGACATGGACTGGTTATTACTAACACCATGTTCCAACATAAAAATGTGCACAAATTCACATGGAGAGAAGAGGCTAGGAATAAGAAAAGTCTTATTGACTATGTTATTGTTGATAGTGATGTTTTCTCCCTGGTGCAGAACACCAGAGTGTACAGGGGATTTGAAATTGGAAGTGATCACTATTTAGTCTTGAGCAGGATAAAATTGAATTTCATATTGAAAAGAATAACATGTAAGAAAGTTTTAAAGTGAATAAAAGTTGAGCAGCTCTCAGATGTGAACTGTAGACTAAAATACAGAAAGATTATTGAAAAGAAAATGAAAGAGTTTGAGAACAGGAATCAAACCTTGGAGATTCAGTGACAAACTCTGAAGAAAACATTGATTGATTATGCCAAAGAGGCATGTGGTGAGGTTGTGTGCAAGGATAAAAAAATCATAACTCCCTGGTGGACACAGGAAGTTAAAGAGGCAGTGAAGGAAAAGAAGAAAGCATATCAAAAGTTCCTGTCAAATAAGTCAGCTTTTACTCTTACAGAATACAGAGACAAATGTAAGAAAGCTAAACAGTGTGTAAAACTAGCTAAACAAAAGTCATGGGAGGACTTTGGCAAGAATATAGAAAATAAATATCAGGAAGGTGGCAAAATATTCTGGAGGTTATTGAAGAAGATTAGGAATCGAGGAAAGAGTGCTGTAAAAGGAGTTAGAGATGATAAAGGTGACATGAAAACAGGAGAAAAAGATATCCTTGAAGTATGGAGTAATTACTTTGAAAAACTGCTAAATGAAACACTGACCAGGCATGCAGTCAGGAATACATATCCATACTTGAAGTAGAAAAAGCCATCAAAGGCTTGAAATGTGGAAAGGCAGCAGGAGTAGATGATATTCGACCAGAAATGCTGAAGTATGGTGGTATAAAAGTCTTTCAGTGGCTGCACTGCATAGTTCAGAAAGCCTGGACAGAGGGACAAATTCCCGATGATTGGAGTAGAGCTCTCATAGTACCCATATATAAAAAGGGAAATAAAACTGAATGTGAGAATTACAGAGGTATTTCCCTACTGAGTGTTCCTGGCAAGATCTATGCAAGTATACTTGAGAAACGGTCAAGAAGAATTGTGGAAGAAAAGCTTGGTGAAGAACAAGCTGGATTCAGGCCAAATAGAGACTGTCAGGATCAGATCTTCACTTTACGACAAATAGTCGAGAAAGCATGGGAATATAACAAAGATCTGTATTTAAGTTTTGTCGATTTGGAAAAGGCATATGACAAGGTGCCAAGAGAGAAGCTATTCAATACGCTGCAGTTATATGGCATCAATGGGGCATTATATCAAGCAATACTTAGTCTTTATTTGAGTTGTAAGTCAGCAGTTAGAATTGAAGTACAGGAAGATGGTTTAATGTTAAATCTGGTGTGAGACAAGGATGTACATTATCCCCTCTGTTATTCATTATCTATATGGATCACATTATGAAGGAAAGTGGTATTAAACCTGATATCATAATTGGAGATGTTAATGTCAGCTGTTTGCTTTATGCAGATGATGTTATACTTCTAAATAAATCTGCTACAAGTCTGCAAGATTCTCTGACTAAATTGAATAGCTGTTGTAATAGATATGGTATGAAGGTCAGTAATAAAAAGACAAAGACAATGAAAATAGGCAGAATCATTGAAAATGTCAACTGTGTTGTGAATGGAGAACCTGTGGAACAAATAAAACATTTCAGCTACTTAGGCACGATTTTTACTGAAGATGGTAAATTAAATATAGAAATAGACAACAGAATCAGCAAAGCTGGTATGGTGGGAAGTCAATTGTACAAATTCATATGGAATAAGAGAGAAATTAGTCGGAACACTAAATTAGCTGTATACAAGACCAGTTTTAACTTATGGATCTGAGAGCTGGGTCAGAAGTAAAACACTTGACCAAAGACTAGAGACCGCAGATATGAGAGTCCTGAGAAAGATTAGTGGCATGAACAGATGGCATCAATGGAAATATCATATTAAAAATGAGGATATTAGGAAAGAACTTGACATTGTCAGCATCCAGGAATGCATTAGCAGAGCTAATCTCAGGTTGTATGGTCACTTAAATAGAATGGGAGAGGAATGATTAGCAAAACAAGTGTTCTCTGCCAAGTTGGCAGGAAAACGACCCAGAGGAAGACGAAGATATAGGTGGATTGATATGGTACAAAGTGCCTTAGACGATAGAAATATAAGATCTGATAATGTTGGAGTCTTGACAAGTAACAGATTGATTTGGAGGAAAATTGTAGACAGGAAGTTAGAAATGATGTAATTTTTTCATGTAGTACTGTCATATCCTGTACACCCCTTGAGGGTACTTGGCAGGAATTTGATGATGATGATAATAATGAGCTTATGAGAATACAACATTCAGCATACAGCTGCCCTGGATTACACAAGTTTTTCATGGAACTGCTAATTCCATAAAAACATGAATGGATCACAGAAAACTGATTCCTAAAAAGCTCAATGTCTTAAGTATTTCAACTCCGATGAAAAGGGTTGTATCCTCATAAGCTTGCTGGTTTATATTTTTTTGAAAACATTGTACATTTGCATACATTAGTTATGAAATAAGGATAGATTTATAATGTTCCCTATTTCTATTAATTTACTTTGCTGAAATGAAGCCTTTTTGGCTCTTGTTTCATTTTTAATACTTACAATTATGCACTGACCAATAGTTCACCATGAAAAATACAATTCTCTGACATTAGATTGCTACGGTATTAAGTTTTTGTTTTCTCAAGTTTCTATGTGTTTTGAACCAAAAGTCTGAAACAGCTATCAAGCCAGTAAAAAAGCACTAATAAAATACAAATATATGGGCACCTGGGCAGAACTTATTGTCTTTTAAGTAGTGCAATTCAGATGCCGATAAGGTTCTCTTGGCCTATATATGTTTTAAATGTTCTACATTTCAATACACTTAGAAATTAACATCAATTTTAATATGAATTTTAATTCCTTTCTTTTATAATGTGATCTGTATTGTAGATGAAGTGGAAAGAATAACAGTGGAGATAATGTTCATTGTTTTATATATATAATCACACAAGAGGCCATAAGGCCTACATCAAATAAATGAAGTGCGCATGTGTTGAGGTGATATCCCACTTGAAGAGCTAGAGGTCATAGTCCTTGGGGAATAATTCATGGAAGGGGAGGGGCTGTTTTATAGAACTGAGGTAGATGGAATTAAAGATGACAGAGTAGCAGATTCAGCGAGTAGTTCAGTTGTAAAAGGTTGGACAGCATCTTTATTTTATACCTGATTTTATCAAACTATCTTCCTGTACTTCTTCAAATTCTAACTAATAACTGAAAACTCAAAAGAGTTTTAAGTCATTAGTTAGAATTTATATACAAAACATAAAAATCATTATTATATATACTTCCATGATTTCTCAACTGTTTGTCTCAAAGTGAAAATCTCTATCCAACATCTAAACTTATGTGCAGAGATTTGGTTGATATGGAGAGGATCTATGGTGACTAGTCTGTTAACATTCTAACAGACTAGTCATCACCACTCCATTAGGAATGCTAACAGAGGAGAAACCCAAAGGTTTTTAGGTTAAAAGTTTATTTGACAAGAAGAAAAGACGTATGATGGAAACACGAGTTACTAAAGAAGTTTTATAGAGTAAATACTTAAGACAGTTTTTAATACATAATATCCGAACAAAATGCTAGAAGCAGTCTTGATTATCATTGAATGGGTCTAAGGAGAGGTATCACATGTAACAGAGAGTATACGAGGTGTGATAATTTAATTCCCAGAAGGTACATGTAAAAACCTTATGTTCAAAACTATACATTAATAGCTACTGTTGCCTTCGAAGTAGTCCCCTTGTGCAATTATATACTGGTGTAGACAGTGTTCCTATTTTTTGAAACAGGCCTGGAACTATTTTTCCAGGATACTTGAGTTCCTTTATCACATTATGCCGGATATCAGTGATGTCAGAAAATCATCTTCTTCCTTTTAGTGGTCTTTAATTTTAGAATGTCAGAAATCACAGGGAGCTAATTTGGGTGAATAAGCAGGATGACCTAATCTGGTAATCGATTTTTTGGCCAGAAACTCTCTCACGACGAGCACACTATGGCTTGGCACATTGTCATGATGGATGATCCTATTGTCAGGTCACAATTCAGGACTTTTTCTCCAAACAGAATCTTGTAATCTTTTCTGCACCTCTAAATAGCATTGTTGGTTGACAGTTTGTCCCTGTTTAATGAATTCATAGTGGACTATCCCACTGCGATCAAAGAAACATATCAGCATGGTCTTGAACTGCAAATGTGACATGAGTGCTTTTTCGGACGTGGCAAACTCAGGGGGTGGGGGGTTTCCACCGCATGCTCTGGCATTTTTTTGGGATCGTACTGGAAGCACAAGGTTTGTCACCTGTAATTACTCTCAGAAACGTCCTTATTTGCAGAAAGATCAGTCGCAACTTGAACACGCCACTGCTTTTGTTCATCCATCAAGATACGGGCACAAACTTCGCAGAAATCATTCATTTGGAATCTAACATAAAAAACTTGCTGACAAAGAGAAATACCTGCACATCAGCTGTAATTAAAAGTGAAATTTCTTCACTTTATGTAAAATTTGTATTCTTTATTTCAAGTGCCTTATATTTAAGCTGATGTGATTATATTAAGATTTCATTTTTAAGTATGTCTAAAAAGAGACATAATCTAATTTAAATTTAAGCCTCACTTAAGCTATGTAAAATTTACTGAGTCATCTAAAAAGTTGCTAAGTAATAATTCCTGGAAGGCAAGCTACACGTGTACAGCGTAACACTAGCGGGTATAGCTTACTCGGAAAATTACGTTGGCATGTATTCTGTGAATCCAAGTATAACAGCGTCATAAAAGCGAAGGATGAACCCAAAGGGGTGAAAAGATAAGGGCCGTGCGCAAAAAGGGGACTGAGAAAAGATGGTGCTCTATAGAAGAATATAAGGGGTTGAGCCAGTATCAGAAGGCTCTCTGGTGGTTACGTTTTCCTGTTTTGGAAGTTAGCGGGCAGTTTCGAGTAAGGGGGGGGGGGGGAGGGGAGTCTGTGATAAGATGTCGGACTGCGAGTGTTCTTAAAGTGAAGTAGGATTCTATGCAAAGCTAAATGAAAAAATTCCAGTCCTAGCAGAATCAAGCCATTGCTGAAAACTCCCATCGAGTTGTTCCTGAAACGCAGAGATTTGAGTCCGTTTTCAGCAGAAGGAATGAAGATAGAGTAACCCCTACGTTAGCATATGGACAGCCAATAGATGAGAAGTATCCAGCCATACACGTGCAGACTGATGTGGAAAAAGCTCAGTCAGGTGCAATTACTCTAATTTTGTGTGAAAGTTCATTCGAAGAGAGAAGATTGTTTACGAATGTGAAATTAAGAACTGTATTCTAAAGAACTCTGTGGACAGTCTCTATTTAGAAAGTTAACCTCCTTTGAGAGTAAGAATTGTTTGGAAGAGATCTTTTGTAATTTTGTATGTGATAGGATTAACTTGAAACGATAAGAATAGTAGAATTTAGTATCTCAATAACATTAGAATGTTTGTTAGTTTATTCTTGAGAGTAATACTACTGAAAGGTATTTAGCTTAACTTCATATCATTTGCTATCTATCCCAATATGCAGTTAATGTGTTTAGCATGCTTTATAAGATTTAATTAATTTAAAAAGTGTTAACCTCTTAATTCGAGTTTTATTTAGTATTGAGCATAATTGAGTGTATGAATTTTGTATTGTTTTAGATATTCCAATAAACATGTCATATTTACCTGAACCTGAGTCATGCCTGATTACGATTCCAACTTACCACTTATAAAAATAGAACCTATTTTGGCGGGAAGGATTTAGAGTGAATATAATAATAGATTTAGGCCACAACTGCAATAATCTAAATCTATACGGCAGTTTAAGTAAGATATTGTGTAAGTAATCTTCAGACTCTAGTATTGTCTCCCTGAGCAAGGATCTTTTCTGCTATAGGATACTGGCTGACGCAGCAAAATATAAATTTGCCAGTATCTGAATAGGAAACAATCCTAGATATAAGAATAAGATTAAAGTAAGTGAATAAAGAGAATAAATCACAAAACATCAATTTAGCAATCGAGTAGCCAGTAGGATGTTGATTGTATAAGGTTTTAGGTAAGAAAGGATAGATTTAAGTAAACAACTAATTAAGCATAAATCATATAGAAGCATCGATATAACAATACCCAATTCTTCAGTTAAAATTACCCTGACTGTTTCTTGATTCATTTGTAATTCATCAGCCATTAATTGCACATTTAATAGTCTGTCAGTCCATACCAAATCTCGCACTCTGTTTACGTTTGCATCAGTCATTTTTGTTTTTGGCTGTCCAATTCTGTGGTTGTCATTCACATCTCCTTGACCACCACTGAATCTCTTATGCCATTTTCAACAGCTCCAATGTTTTAGTAGCATTTTTGCCGATTTTTTACACAAAATGTTATGTTAATACACTGCTCTAAATTTCAATCAGACATTTTTATGCCAAAGTTTACACGCCGATCTTTATTGTTTTTGCAATAGACAACTAGCAAATGGCTCTATCAATTTGAGGTTTACGTACTCATTAGTTAGATGTACAAACATGATTACTCAAGTGACTCCAACCAAATCACCACACAGGCGACACTAAACGGCAGTTCCAGAAATTAAATTGTCACACCTTGTGTAAGTGTCAGTCTCCAGGCTATGTGCAGATGCACTTTTAATAATAATATATTATTATTATAATATACTATAATATATAAATATAATTTAAAACAAATAAAAATTTTCCAATGAAGATCTAATTCACATAGAATTAATTAAATGGGGAGGAAACAATATAATTCACCATGTCACAAACTTACTAAATCTATGCCTAGAAGAGGGGAAGATAACAGAAAATTGGAAAAATGCTACTCTGATGCTGTTATTTAAACAAGGGGACAAAGAAGAAATAAAGAACTATAGACCAATTAGTATTCTCTCTTATCTGTACAAAATTCTCACAAAAGTAATAAACATGTTAACACCTCTTCTAGACTCAAATCAACCAGTAGAAACAAGCAGGATTCTGTTAAGGCTTTAACACAATTGATCATATTCATGCAGTAAAATAAATAATAGAAAAAGCAGAAGAAAACCAATTGCCTCTCTGTTTAGCCTTCATTGATTATGAAAAAGCATTTGATTCCATCAAAACTAATGCAATAATAAAAGCACTCCAGAATCAGGGAGTTCCTTGAGTTCTCTGAATACCTTATATGACCTCCTCCAGGCAATATACCTCACTGCAACAGCAACAATCCAACTTTACGGGAGTAGCAATAAAATATCAATTGAAAAAGGTGTCCAACAAGGAGACTATCACCCAAAAAACTTTACAGCAGTCCTTCAAGAAATATGTAATAATATAAACTGGATAAACCTTGGTATAAAAATTAATAACAGAAACTTAACACATCTAATATATGCAGATGATATCATAATTTTTGCAAACACTCCAGAAGACCTAAATCATGAAAGCAGAAAAGTTGGTCTAAAGATAAACAGAGAAAAAACTAAAATCATGTTTAATTATTTTTTAACACCAAAAAACATAATAATAGAAAACAATTTCTTGGAAAGAGTCTCTTTTTTATGAAGAGACTATGTATATCTTTTTTCTATAGAGTCTCTTCATAGGTCATCTCATTGTGGACTCCAAAAGGAAATAAATAGAAGAGTTCAACTTGCCTGGAGTGCATTCAAAAAATTGAAAAGCATTTTTCAAAGCAATGATGTCCCACTGTGTTTAAAAAGGAAGACATTTAACCAGCGTATACTTCTAGTCATCTCATATGGTTGTGAAACTTAGTCGCTAACAAAAGCACTGGCAAATAAATTAACAACTCAAAGAAAAATGGAGAGGTTGATGCTAGGCATCACATTAAAAGATAAGAAGCAAAACACCTGGATAAGAAGCCAGACTAGCATTACTGACTTCATTCTTCACTATATGTGACTAAAATGGAAATGGGCCAGACATCTATCCAGAAGAGGAGATGAGCGATGGACCACCATACTAAACGAACTGGCTTCCCAAAGAAGGGAAACGATGCCACGGACGTCCTAAAATAAGGTGGAGTGATGAATTGTCAAATTTTGTTGGGGAAAATTGGTCAACCATTGCCAAGAACAGAGAAAGGTGGAAAGAACTGGCCTTCATCCAGCAGTGGACATAAAATGGCTGAAAAGAAGAAGAATATAATATACTCTTTACAAATATAGACATCTTTTATAACATATTTCAAGGTCTTTTCTTTTATGTGGTTAAACAAATTCTAGCAGAGCAACTTCTAATTAGGGGACTCAGCATGTCTTGGATGGGCGAGAATTAGATGAGGGGTGGCTTATCAAGATATTACTTAAAAATAAATATGAATTTTAAATCACAACCAGTAATGACTATTTTCATCACAGTTAAAAGCATCTCTTTGCTACCATTCCTTTAAGAAAACAGGGTAATGAATGAAAGTTTCAGGCATTCAATCATTCTGTAGTTCTTAGTTTCCAAATTAAATGCTTGTGAATTCAAATTCACTCTGATCACAGTCATATACTGATAAGTGTGGTGAACTAGCTGCAAAAGTCAACTGGTGTTTATTAAATGGACACAGCAGAGTAAATCTTTGCAGCAGTTCAAATGTTTTGATCAAAGCTTTATACAATAGGTTAACTACATGCCTCATTATTACCATAATTTTTTGTGCTCTCTTCACTTTTGTGATGTGATCCTAAACTTCTACTACATTATTCACTATCTTTATCTTTTTTATTCTCAACATTGCATAAATCCTCAAATCTGTTCAATTAAAAAAAAAAAGTAACACCTTACAACTGGTAATACTGTTAATTTAAAAACTAAAGTAATCAATTAACACATGACAAGGATATCCAACTTTTTTTTTTCTTTTTTAGAACAAGGGCTACACAGAAACTTTTGGGTTAAGGAAATGGCCATATAAGTGCAAGGAGATACACATGTAGCAAGTAATAAGAATTCTTGAATTGGGATGCATTCTGCTTCTTTTCAGATTACAATCCATCCTACCAATATTTCTCATTAATAAAAATGAAGAGTGGGAAGGTTTATTCTCAATGAAGATAAATCAAGCATTTTATTTTATTTTATTTTTTGTACTACTGATTAAAGTGCATTAACAAATAATTATAAAGTGAACCATTTAGAGTGAATCAATTTAACACTTTCAATACTTTTACAGAAGTTTTACATTTTAAAGGAAAACCAAATGAAACTAAAATATTTCAATTTCTCTGAATACTTTATGATGGATGAAGCCCACAGGCCTTTACAATCATAACTCCCACACAATCATAACCAAGCTAAAATTTTAAACTGAACTGAGTCATTATCACTGTTTTACATATATCTAATATTGCAAACATAATACTGCGTGTATGGAACAAGTACCTATTCTGGAATGCAATCTAACAATTTCTTGTGGATGGTATGAGACCTTGATCCTGGTTACTGGAGATCTGAATTGGCTTCAAAAGAGGTGCATGTTTTGTCTCTAGAGTGGAATTGCTAGATTATTTAACTTATCCACAGTATTAGTGTTAACACTGGTTTAGCAAACTGCTATGGGTAGAATTGACATAAAAAAAAAGTATTCATTGAAAGGGTATAATTCTAACTCATTCTATTGATATAATTATATCAATTAACTTACTGAACCAAAATTTTGCTCATCCAACATTTTGAAATTCCAGTGAAAGAGTTTGTGTTACACAACACTTCCCACCCTCCCCTCAAAGCAGTTCATACTGATCCAGGAGAGAAACATTTTCTGTTTCCAAGTGATCAACAACATGCATTTCAAATTCAATTTGAGGAAATTCTTTAGGGAAAATAGCTTCACATATTGGACATGCTTTTTCTTCATCTGCTGGTATATTCTGGTTCAAAAATGTGAGAGGATTTTGAATGTTATTTGTATGCATTTTAGATCTTGTATTAGGCACTTCATCTGGTACATCTTCTGTCACTTTATGAGATTCTCTACCATTCTTCTGATCCAAATTATTTACAACAGCAGTTTTAGATAAAGAATCAGTAAAACTTTCAGTACAAATATTGTGAGATACATTTTCCTCTGCTGGAATCCCTTTCTGATTTTCTCTGGTGACACACTCCAGAATTTTGGAGGAAGGTGAACCTGGTTTACACTTTTCTTCTAAACTATTTTTCCCACTCTTGAGCTGCTGAGTAAAATATGCTCGAAAACTTTCATCAGAAGGTCTAGAAAACTTTCCTCTAACTTCACTTTGTTTTTCAAAAATATCTTGTATACCTTCTGTACACATCTGGCTGTCATTCTTTTTAACAAGCCAAGCTTCTTCAGTTTCTTTCTCTGAAATGTAAAATTGTTTTATAAATTATTCATTATTTAGAGAACAGTAATTAAGACAATAAAAATAATACACAAAAAAAAGATGCTAAAATATCCCTGAAAAGCTATTTATATTTTAGAGATCCAAAGTTTTTTTTTTTTTTTTTTATCTTCAGTGAGTTATTAAATTAAAGGAATTTTACTGATCAGATGAGCAATTTATGGTTTGGATATGAAAAATAAACATGTAAGAAGTTAATGGTAGTGGTAGGAACAAATGATTTGGTTGGGCATTAGAAGAATATGAGGATGGTATCAGAAGATTACTGAGGTAAGTGAAAAAAATGCAGTGGGAAGAGTAGTTGGTGAGTTACCCAGATATGACAATGAGTTGAGAAAGCAAGCAAAAATCATGGTGCAGTTTGTTGATGTGCAGAACACATTTGAGGGGCAAATGGAATTGCATAAAACAGATGGATTGCATTGAAATGGATCATCTGGAGATTGTTGCTAGAAGAAATGCAATGAGCGATGTGAAAGATCAGGAGACTGGAAAAGGTGAGGAAAAAAAAAAGATGTTTGTGAAGGGAGAGAGAGAGAGGTCTGAGAGATGGAAATATAAGAACAAGGATGAAAGCTAGATGGGGAAACTTGCAGTCAGGATGAATAGGAAGGCAATGTAAGGAAAGTGGATTGGGAATGGCATGGGATGTACTGGGAGCGGCTAAGTGAGAAGATATATGAGGCATGGGGTTATAAAAGTGAGCAGGCATAAGGTGAAGAAAAGTCATAGATGAGAGGTGGGTGGTTATTATAAATCAAGAAATGAATTGCTATGCTTATTTATAAATGCAAAGGAATATCAGAAATAAGGGACATGTAGTTTACTTCATTTCCCTTATTTTTCAGTAAGTAAAAGAGTTTACTTACTGGAAAACGCTAGATAACTTAAGCATAATTTTTGTGAGAATCCTAATGGGAACTGAAAAAGTATGTTTTTCATGAATATATCGAGGGCAAGAAGGTAGGCAGGAAAAATGTTGCTGATGACAGCAAGGAAATTATATCCACACAATGTTAAGATACGAAAGGAAAATAATAGCAGTGAATGGAAGCAGTATGGTGTGATGTCAAGGTTGACAAAATAAGAGATTTTCTCACAATTAGGTTTAATGGAATGAATACAGCACAGAGAAATAAATTCATATTTATTATGAATTTATTTCTAAATTAAATTCATATCTTCATCAGGAATGCACACAAAACAACACGTGGAAAAAGTCAGACTGAAAGTCTCAAGATGTATGAGGGGTGCTGTTGATGAGAGGCCTAAGAATTAAAGTTGCCCAAATCTTGGGAAGTTTAATGCAATCATATTTATTTAGATAAAAAAAAAATCTTCTACTGATTCTAAAAACAGTCTTTCAAGTTTTTATTCGTTAGAGTTGAAGAATAGTTCCCCCCCATTTGATTCAGTCCAAGGCTAGACCAGACTGACCATAATTACAGTATTGGATTTATTTCTTGGTTTTTCAAGGCAGTTTTGACCAATGATAATTTGAAAGAACAAGAAAACTTGTAAACACATGGAACAGAGGGGGGGGGGGTCCTTAGGAGAGTTGATAAGGGTAGAACAGCTTCAATGAGGTTTGAAAGCAGTGCATAGATTATATATCTTTAAAGTGATAGCTATTTTTTCTGAAGTGCTTTGGATATAGGGAATAGTAATAACATTCCCATTCATGTGCCGTCTCCTATTGAGGAGTTTGACTACCATGATGTGACTGATGGTTAACTACTGCTGTAATGGCATGTGGTGAGGACCCTATCTCTTCCACATATTATCGTAAATATTCATGGCTGTAAATCTGTGTGTGTTCACGGGGCCAGTTTTCCTGTTCTAAGAGACGAAAAACCGGAGTTTCCGGGTGAAAAAATCCTCTACCTCCGTATGAGACCAACTAACTCACCTTTAATCAAAATAGACCTGATAAAGGTTCCTCACATCTTGGACAGGAATCGAACCCAAGTCTTTCTGACCAAAGGGTTGGCCTATACCGACTGAGCTACAGAGGCTCTTAGTAATAGCATTACTGTAATGCTATAAAATAATAAATAAAAGAGTTCAGTTGCAAGGGAAGCCTGGTTGGAACAGAGGTTGGAGGCTCTGCTGATAAAGGATTTTAATAACATCATATTGTTAAGAACTCTATTTTTCCCAGGTGCTAACATTAGAAGTGATCATAATTTAGTCACAGCAACATTTATGTTGAAATATGGATTTAGAACCGCAAGAAAAATAAGACAAAAGTTTAACCTTACACAAATCAAATACCATTCAAAAATTATTTAAAACAAATTACGTTTCTGTTCTTTATGAAATGCCTGCTGACTTTGTTGATCCTGATACCTCTTGCCAATAGTTTTCAAGGACCAGGGGTGAATATTCTGGGTGTGCTAGGTGTGCAGTGCTCATCCACAAAATATCAGTCATCATCATTATTAGCAGTCAGCCTTAGAGGTCATCGTTGAATCGTTTAAGAGGAAGTCCTGGTTTTCTTTTTCCTAATGGCTTGTATTTTAAGGCTTGTTTTGGTAATCTTTCTGTTTTCATTCTTTGAACGTGTTCCATCCATTTATGTTTATATTTTTTAATTTTTTCTATTACTGGTTCTTGGTTTAATTCTTTCATAATTTCATTTCTTTTGTGATGAAATAGGGTATACTTTTACAGTTTTTCTCATAAACTTCATTTCTGCTGTTATTAATCTTTGTCTTTTTGTTTTATCCAGATTTCGCTTCCATACATTAAGACTAGTAGGGCTAATGTATTGTATACTTTTAGTCTGGTTTGTTTTTGAACTAGGTTTGGTTTAAATATAGAGTTAATTACACCATTTATTTTTAAATATTTTGCAATTTTTACGTTTATATCTTTTTCATTTTCATATGTGATCGTACATCCTAGGTAGTTAAATGAATTCACCTGTTCTAAGATCTTGTTATCTATTACTATTTTAGTTCTTGCTGGATCTTGTCCTCTAAAGGTCATAGTTTGTGATTTTTCTGTTGATATTATCATACCATAATCTTCGGACATCTCATTTAGATCTAAAATAGCTTTCTGTAAGTTATCTTCAGAATTTGCAATTATTACTTGGTCATCGGCAAAAAGGAGAGTGTTTAAGTTCATTGTAGGAGAAAGCTTAATTTCTTGATGTAAATTTTTATTCCATTTTATTATTATTTCATTTAAGTAGATATTAAAAAGAGTTGCTGAGAGGAGACATCCCTGTCGGACCCTTGATTTATCTCTCTCTCGTATATGATAGCTTTTAGGATATTATTTGGTATTTGTCTTTCTTTTAATATGTTAAATAATATGTTTCTTTTAACTTTATCAAATGCTTTTTCAAAGTCAATAAATGCAATATGTGTTTCTAAATTGTATTCTCTCCTTTTCTCTATTATTAATTTTAGGCAAAAGGCCGAGTCTATACATGATCGTCCTTTTCTAAATCCATTCTGTACTTCTAAAATAAAGTTTTCGGAATTCATTAGTTTGCTATTTAAGATTGTGCTATATATTTTGTAACAGGAATTTAGTATACTGATACATCTATAGTTTTTAGGGTCATCTCTATTACCTTTTTTTAAAGATAGGAATCACAATTGCTTTTTTCCATTCTATTG
Organism: Typopeltis vanoorti; assembly: GCF_054136105.1. Taxonomy (NCBI): domain Eukaryota; kingdom Metazoa; phylum Arthropoda; class Arachnida; order Uropygi; family Thelyphonidae; genus Typopeltis; species Typopeltis vanoorti. The sequence continues at coordinate 77,693,095 of NC_143561.1, forward strand.
GGGGGATTCCAGTTGAATAAATTTTATTTAAAAATAATAAGAGTCTTTCTTTGAATCTTGTTCCTGCATATTTATATAGTTCTGAACCTAGCTTATCTTCTCCAGGTGATTTTCCGTTTCTTTCAGGTTGATTTCTAATTCTTCTTTAGTTATTTCCTTTTCATTAATTGTTTGCCAGCTGTCTTTTTTAAAATATTTGTCTGTCCACAATTCTGTGTAGTAATTTAGAAATTCTTCTAATTTCAATTCAGTGTTTAATTTTATGTTTTCTTTGGTATCTGCATTTAAGTGTTTCAAAATCTCATATACATTGGGCCTTATTTTATATAAATCATGTTCTAAATTAGAAACAAATTTGTTCCATGATTCTCTATGTCTTTTTCTGACTTCTCTTATAGCTTTGGCTCATCCACAAAATATCAGTATTACCAATATTATATTTTTGCATTTATTTCCATTAAAGTATCCCCTAATTGTTTCCTGGCTTTGCATGATTCCTAAAATTAAACACAATATACTAATGCTTTGTGAAGAGGGCACTTTTCGATGCGTAAACATTGTATCACAATTGCATTCAGTGCCTGGGTGTGCTTTCAAAATAAATATACCTTTGAGCCCTTTGAAAAGATGTAACGAGAGTGCAGCAAGTCAGATTCTTAGTGTTCTAGTAGTTTTAAACTGCTGAAAAGACAAGGCTGGGTGAGCTCTGAGACAATAGCACCCAGAGGCTGTAATTGGTTATTGTGTCAACCAATCCAATTGAATGCCATTGTCACCAATTGCTGTTTTTGGAGTTTCATCTCTTTTTTTTTTTTTGCATGTGTGAAGTGTGAACTAAACATGGTAGACAAGTTTTTATATATAATATAGACAAATTCTTAATATGTAATTTTTCATAAATTTATAATTTTGACCATATTTACAATTTGAAACAGTGTTGACGACCTACTGAATGTCCCATTTTCTGTCAGTGCTGTTTGTGAATTGTATGACTGTACTCGAAAGAGGTAAACCTCCTCTTCGAAATTTACATAGCATGCACAAAGATGCAAAAACTGAGTATATGAGACACTTTTCTATTTCACAATACAGCACAGTAGAATTGTTAACTGGATGTGAAGTGCAGTCAAGACTTTTTTTTTTGTTGGCCTGTTTATTATTCTCCAGAGAGAAAGGCGCTTGGAATAAGCATGGTTATTCTGACCTTAAGCATTTAACAGCAGCAGTGCAAAAACATGAGTGCTCCTAATCACATGTTCAATCATTTTGGAAAAACAAAGAATTGACACTCTCATTTACAAAGAAAAATTGAAGTTACCCGTCATAATGAACGGGTAAAGAAAAATAGACATTTTAAAAAGATTAACTGATGCTGTATGTTATTTGGCTAAGCCCTTGCTTAGCCAAATAGCATACAGCTATTTGATAAGTCTGAAGATTCAACTAATCGAAGAAATTACATAGAATTTTTAAATGTGCTCCGTGAGTATGATCCTCTTTTAAACAGTCATTTAAAGGATTCGACTGTATTTCAAGGAACTTCTTCCACAGACCTATGTGATAATAGAACATTAATGGTTTTTTTAAACACGTAAACAGAGTTGAGGAATTTAATAGCTAGGACAAGTTAGTTGGCCAAACTTATGACGGTGCCTGTGTAATGAGTGGCCATATTAATACAGAGGAAAGTTATCGAGACATATCCTTTAGCAATATTTACGCATTGCTATCCCCAAGTTTTGAAGCAAAGCCTCTCAAATATCAAGGAATAGATTGTTTTTCCAAATTATCATTGCATTGGTGGCATATTTTTCTAAATTATCAAAATGAATAAATGTTTTTTTACAAGATTTTGTTGCTAAAAATTACCCTCTGTCGCACCAACCAGATGGAACTTTACTTCCCATTTAACAAGCACAGGAAAACACAGAAATTAACTCATCGAGTTTTTTGAACACATAGTGGAGAATTCTGGGGAATGGGACATGGATGCTGTAATCAAAGCTAGTGGTTTTTTGCATTTCTTGCAAGATTTTCAATCAATTTTGTTGATAGAAATTTTCTGTTTTATTTGGCTATACTGATGTCTTGAATAATATAATGCAAACTTCATCCTATGATATATTGTACTATTGTAAAAAAGTGCATGACACTAGTGAGTAGCTTAGGAATGACAGAGAACATAAATTTGATGATATTTTGGTTTGTGTATTGTAGGAGAAGCATACAGTTGATGAGTCGAGACCTAAGAGATAAAAAGGACTGGAAGAGATGGAGAAGAGCATGTGCCTTAGATTATACCAGGGAAGTCGACTGCATGTGCCTGGAGATGGAAGAAAGATACTCTTCACTTTCGAAACTTGAATTTTTTTCCAATTCCTTTGTAGTGAAAGATATGGTCAGTATGCAATGATGTTTCCTGAATGGTATTTTAGAAAACTTAAAGGATTTCTATGGCCCAGTTTTTGACTACATTCACTTGAAAAATGAACTGAAAGTACTATTTTCTTCTGAAGAATTTGCCAGGAAACCAGTGCATCACCTATTAAAATTCATGCAAGAAAATTAACTTCAGGTTGCATTCAAGGAAATTTATAAGTTAGGCAGAACTTGTCATGTTGATTCCGAGCTCTACTGCTACAGTCGAACATTCTTTTTCGGCTATGAAGAGAATGCATACTTGTTATAGAGGAACACAAACACAGGAAAGGCTGAGAGGCCTAAGCTTAATCGCTACAGAAAAGACATTGATGAACTGAAGGAAAACATCTTTATTTTATGATGATGTGCTAACAAAATTCCTAAAAAAACAACAACAGAAGATTGGAACTTGTGTATAAATAAAATAAGCAAAATTAGTTATTGCAGCCTTTCTTTGATTCGGTCTGGAAAAATTATAATTTCCCAAGTGACTACTTTTTCCAATTTCTGTGAATTATATATGGCTGTATTTAAAAATCATATCAAAATTCAAATTATCTGTGTCTCACTCTAGCATTTGCCAATGATAATTTAACCTCACCAATTATGTGTATACGCCCCACAAGTTGGCTGTACAGCAAAGGAGAAAGATGAGTTCTGGAATGTGCTAGATGAAGAAATAATCAGGGAACTGGAAGAAAACGAGATCATGATTGTCGGAGGAGAAGACTTGAACGGACACGTACGAAGACAGAATAAGGCCTGTGAAAGGGTGCATGGCAGCCATGGAGTGGGAATGATGAACCAGGAAGGGGAGAGGATTGTGAACTTTGCAGTAGCGTTTGATCTGGCAATTGTGAACTCATTTTTCTACAAGAGGAAAGAACATTTGATAACGTTTAGAAGTGGTAACAACAGTTCACAAATTGACTACATTTTGACTAGAAGAAAACATCTTAAGGAAGTGACAAATTATAAGGTAATCCCAACAGATCAAGTGGTGCAGCAACACTGGCTGCTGTGCATAGACCTTAAAATAAGACCGAAGATAAGAACCTTTGGAAGCCGTGGGATGAAGACAATTAAGTGGTTTCGCTTAAAAGAAGAATGAGAGGAACCGTTTTAGGGAGAGGGTGTTGGAGAGGATTTTAGATGGACTAGAAAGTGTACAAGATTGGTGGAGACATAATTCAAAAGCAATTCCGAACCAATCGAAGTGCTTGGTGAAACATCTGGAAAGATTATAGAGCAGAAGAAGGGTAGGTGGAGGAATAATAATGTACAAGAAGCAGTGACGGCTAAGAGGAATGCAAAGCAGAAGTGGGACGAGTCAAGAGTGGAAGAGGACAGAGAAGTGTACAGAGAGAGAAAGCGAGAAGCCAAAAGAGTTGTGCCACAGGCGTAGGCCATGGCATATCAAGATCTTTATGATCAATTAGAAACAAAGGAAGGACAGAGAAAAATTTATTGATTAGCAAAATGTAGAAATAACATTAAAGGACATCTTACGTGTGAGGCAGATCAAAGACTCTGGAGGAAGAGTATTATGGAGGGATGTGGATATAAGAAACAGATGGAGAATATACTTTGAAGGACTTTTGAATGAGGAAAATGCAAGACCTCACAGAGAAGATGGACAGCCTTCTGAAGGGATGGTGAGGAACATCAGTAGAGTGGAAGTGAAGGAGGCCATGAAGAGGATGAGGAATGGAAAAGCGGTGGGGCCCCGACAGAATTCCAGTGGAGGCATGGAAGGCACTGGGGAATAGGGAATTGACCTGTTATGGGACTTGTTCGTGAAAGTTTGCCAAAAGGAAAATATACCCGAGAAATGGAGGGAAAGTACTGTATATTATCGCGTATAATGCAAAAAATTTATGGTCTAAAGTTAGGGATTCGCATTATATGTGGATCTTAAAAAATATAACATCTTATTAGACTTGCACACACAATATATATACTACCTAATGCCTATGCAACCAAATCTACTTGAGCCACTCGCATTGGGTGACCGAGCGCACATCATATCTGCGCATAAAGCCAGTAATGTAAGTAGTGCTAATATCCCGCCTCCTTGGTGGAATATTAGTACAGTTATATTGGTTTAGCCACAGTTCATTTTAAATATTATTCGTTAAACAAACCTAGCCTGAAAATGAGCCAACAGAAACATAAACGTTCATCTTTTGAAGCAGGATTTAAATTGAGTGTCATGCAGTTTGCAGAAGAACATAATAACAGTGTTGCTATGAGAGAATTTGGTGTAGCAGAGAGTAATATTAGACTTTGGCATAAGCAAAAAGATAGTTTTGAAAAACTCCCAAAAACGAAACGTGCCCATCATGGAGATGTAGCATCCTTTCCAGAACTCGAAGAAGAGCTAAATGAATGGATTTTGGTCCAACGACAAGATGACATTATAGTAACAAGAAATGCAATTCGTTTTCGAGCTCTACGACTCAAGAATGGTAAATTCAAGGACACACCAGGTATTTCATCTTTTCTTGCTTCGCCTGGGCAGTGCAACAGATTTATGGAATGCAAAGCATTACCATTACAACACCAGACAAAAATTGCGCAGAAGTTACCAAAGCAGCTTGAAGAAAAAGTGGAGTCCTTCCATAAATTTATCATAAAATTACAGAAGTGTCACGGATATCAACTTTCCCAAATAGGCAATATGGATGAGATGCCCGGGAATCGAACAGTGAACTCAGTTGATGAAAAAAGTGTCATCATAAAAACAACGAGACATGAAAAAACGCATTTTACCATTGTTCTAGCATGCATGACAGACGGAACCTAATTAAAGCCAACAGTGATATTTAAAAGGAAGACAATTTCGAAGCATATGAAATTTCCACCAGGTGTCTTTGTTCGCACCAATCAGAAAGGTTGAATGGATGAAGAAGGTGTACAATTGTGGCTGGATCAAGTATAAAACATACGTCCAGGCAGCTTGTTACGTCAACAAAGCATGCTAGTCTGGGAGATGTTCCGGGCGCAATTAATGGAGGCAAGCAAAGCGAAAGCACGTGAGCTATGTACCGACCTAGCAGTCATACCAGTGGTCTAACTTCCGTTTTGCAGCCTTTGATGTCAGCTTGATTAAGCTGTTTAAAGATCACTTACGTGAAAAAAGGAGAGAATGGATGTCATCTGGTTTGGTGAAGATGACAAAGGGCGGGAATTTTCAGAAGCCTGAGATCACCCTAGTCGCCAGCTGGGTTAAAGAAACTTGGGATTCGATACCATCTGAAATGATTCAATGCTCATTTCTTAAATGTGGAATAAGTAATTCAATGGATGGATCAGAAGATGACGTACAACAAAATGGACAGCATGATGACGATGACGACAACTGCTACACTGATGATGCAATGCCTACAGATGAATTTATAAATGAAATGTTGATGACTCAAAAGATGAAGAATTTAAAGGATTTTGACATTTCGTTTTAAAATAAATATTTCTTTCGTCAATTCTTATTGTATTTTGACATTTTGTTTTAAAATAAATATTTCTTTCGTTAATTCGTATTGTTTATTTATAATGTTAGAGAACAAGATTAACAGATCGCATTATATGTGGACATTTTTAGGGCTAGTTTTCAAATAAAATTTCTAGTTTGCATTATACGTGGATCGCATTATATGCAAAATATACGGTACTCTTGTCCCCATCTACAAGGGTAAATGGGATGTACAAGACTAACTTTTTTTAGTATTTCATACTTAACATTTTAGTATGTGACACCTCTAGGGAGTCACAAAGACTCATTGAGGGAGAGTGTGCTAACAGCATCAAACGTTTGTACCCGTCCAACTACTAACCGCACTCAAACTTGCTTAACTTTTTGTGTGAGCCATTAGTAGCAGAGGCTCTAATTTTCATTCTTAATGACAGAGGCTCTGTCATTAAGAATGACAGAGGAATAAAGTTGGTGTCCAACACAATGAAAATCCTAGAAAGGGTTATTGATGGAAGATTGAGGAAGGGGGTGGAGATTGCAAAGGAGCACTTTGGCTTCATGCCTGGTTGATCAACGAAAGATGCTATCTTTGGGTTATGGCAGATGATGGAAAAGTTTCGAGAGAAACAACGGGAGCTATATCTGGTGTTTATTGATCTGGAGAAAGCGTACGATAGAGTGCCAAGGCAAGAAGTCTGGAGGTATCTGAGGGAGAAGAAGGTACTGGAGGAATATGTCAGGTTATTATTATTATTTAACACCTCCAGGGAGTCCAAAGACTCAATGAGAGAGAGAGTGTGCCAACAGCATCAAATAATTGAACCACTTCCAACTACTAACCACGCTCAAACTTGCTTAACTTTTTGCGAACCATTAGTAGCAGCGGTCTACCAATCGACCAACCTTTGCTGGCTTAAGGTTAGTGCAGGAGATGTACAGAAATGTGAAGACAAGAGTTCAGACCTGCCTGGGCCAGACAAAGTTTTCAAGTGACATGTGGCTTCTATCAAGGGTCAGCATTAAGTCCGTTGCTGTTTAATATTGTAATGAGGCCAGTGGCATATTTAGGTATAGGCAGTATAGGCCTGGGCCTAGAGCAGCAAATTTTGAGGGGCGACTTAAATTTCCAGGCTCTCATTTTTGTAATTATAACATGTTCCTTATATGCAGCATCTACTCACAAGTAGAGAAATATTTTTCTTTTCCTCATTGTAAGTTTAGACTGCAAGTATATTGCCATGTAATCAAATTCTGCATAATTATACAGACCGAGACACGTGCACGGAAAGCTACTGTATTGTTGTCGGTAACTTGACACAAAGGCAATAGTCGGGAGAGATTGCCGCTAATTAATTTTGTGTCGGTATTATTTTTAATAACTGTAACAACTTTTCCTTCTTTATTATTTCGAATTCAAATTAAGATTGTTAATTGTTGCCCTTCCTTCAGCTCTTTAGTTCAGTATCCTGATATCTTTGTAGCAGTTAAGATGTGCTAAATCTGAAAATAAGATGAAAAGAAAAGGAAGCGAAAATTAACGAAGTAGTATCAAAGACAAGAAACTGGACAGTTTATTTGCATCGCTATCTGCTAATAGTAAATGTGATTTGGAAAAAGAACAAGAAATGGTTGAGGAGACGGAAATTGAATCTGTTTCAAATGTTGTCATCCGATTGGAGGTAATACTGTTTTATTGATTTGCTTTTAAAAAGTTATAAATTGTGTAAATCATTCCTATACTTCCTGTGTGTTTTAAATTACTATTTAAATTTTAAAACATGAGTGATGGTAGAAAGCGACTTAGTGGTAGTGAATATAAGAAGAGGAGAAAAGAAAAGGAAGCAAAAATTAACGAAGTAGTATCAAAGATAAGAAAACTGGACAGTTTATTTGCGTCCATATCTGCTAATAGTAATTGCGATTTGGAAAAAGAACAAGAAGCAGTTGAGGGGAAGGAAATTGAATCTGTTTCAAATGACATGCCTACAACAAATCTCAACAATTTGGCAGCACAGGTGATGAGTAATAACTCAGCTGAGTGGATTCTAAATGACGTAACACGTGAGTATATCGCAGTTAACAGGTTTCCACAAAATTTAGACAGTGATTCAAAATCACAAAGAGCTTATCCTGACAAAGTAAGACATGTTTCTACGAAACTCATTGAGAGGAATCTGATTAATGGCAAAATAATAATAAGAGATTTTCCTGTTTACTCTCCTAGAACTAGAAAGATCTTCTGTGCACCTTGTCACCTTTTTGGTGGAGGGAGAGCTGACGATAGTCACTTTGTCAGTGGATTTAATGACTGGAAAAATGCAGAAGCACGAGTGAGTCATCATGAGAAAGCAACTAGTCATATGAATTATCTGATGGCTCTGAAACAAAGAGCAAATCTTGCAGGGAGAATTGACTTACAAATAACTCAGCAACTGGAAGACGGTATTAAAAAGTAGGTAGTTACAGTTGTAAATACATTAGCCAGTAGAGGACTTGCTTTGAGGGGAAAGGATGACATTTTCGGTTCTGTGCATAATGGAAATGTAATGATGTGACTAGAGTCAATTAGTGAATTTGATCCCTTTCTTGCTGAGCAGATTGCCAAAAGTGGGAAAAAAGGAAAAGGTTTCGTTTCCTATCTTTCCTTTGCCATGTATGAGGAATTTATTAAAACAATGATCGAGAAAGTAATCAAATTTATTATGGAAGAACTTTAAATAGCTAAGTACTATTCCAAAGTATTAACTCAATATCAGACTTGTCTCATGTTGATCAGCTGTCCTTCATTGTACGATATGTGAAAGAACATGAAACTCCTGTGGAACGTTTCTTGCATTTCATTTCTAATGTAAGTCACAAATCTGAAGAGTTACAAGAGGCGGTTTTGACTTCACTACACGAACTTGGAATTGATGTAGCAACTTGCAGAGGGCAGGCATATGATAATGCTAGTAACATGTCAGACAAGTACATAGAACTGCAAGCAAGAATTCTTGAAATAAATCCATTGCCAGAAATCACACCATGCGCTGGACATTCTCTGTACCCGAGAATGTCTAATTGGTACTTGTGCTGTCGAATACTGTCGGTACTTTCCGGATTTTTTGATGTCCTTCAGAAACTGCACGTATTTTTCACATCTTCAACACATCGGTAGAGTGTTCTAAGAAAGCACCTGGAAGCTTCTGCAAAAGTAATCAAACGTCCTTCCCCTACTCATTGGTCAGCTCGTGATGATACCTGTTGGAGTCTTTGTGAGGGATGGAAGAAAATAATTTCCACTTTGTCCGAAATTGAAAATGACACCACCCAGAAGGAAGTTACGCGATGTGAAGCAAGTGGGACTCTACGGAAACTTCAGTCACTGGAGGTTGGGATCATGACCTGCCTATAGGGCGATATTCTCGCAAGAATGAATGCCACAAGCAAGAAATTACAAAGTGTAAACATTGATATAGGAACTGTGTGTGAGCTGTAGGGGCCCCTCGAAGAATATTTAAAAGAACTAAATGACGTAACACGTGATTCATAGAGTTACTATACTTCCTAGGATTCATATAGAGTTACTATATGAATCCTATGAAGAACAGGGCAAGAAACTTAGTGGAGTTGACTTGTATGAGGAAGAGAAAAAGAGGAAGAAAAAGCCCGCCAGGATTTTGGACGACAGTGCAGATGAAATTAACGAAAATAAAGCAGAGTACAATCCATCAGTCAGTTTCAAAACTGATACTTATGGCACAATTTTGCAGTCTCTCATTCGAAATGAATCGAAGAAAAGTGTCGTATGAAAACCTCCTGAAGGAGTTCCGGTTTCTCACAACAATGCATGTGATATGTGAAAAGGACATTTTAAAAGGGGCAAAAAAAATTCAAGAACACTTTTCAACTGATATTGAACCTGAATTTGTAAATGAATGTCTGCACTTAAGAGTGCAAATGAAATCAAGTGGCCTAGAAATAAATACATTCCTACAACTTTCACAGAAAATTCGACAGGAAGCCATAGTGTATTATCCCAATTTGGACACTGCTGTTACGATTTTTCTGTGTAAGACAGCAACAAATTGATCAGCTGAACGATCGTTTTCTGCCCTCAAAAGGTTGAAGGACTACCATAGAACAACTATGACAGAAGAAAGACTCAGCAACTTGGCAGTTCTACAAATTGAGAGCGATATTACAAGGGCACTGGATTACGAGGACGTGATAAATATAATATATATATATAAATTTATATTACGAATTTCAATATAAATAGGTTATGAATGTAAATCAACGTTCATTAAATATGAGGAGCGGCACTTTCTGCGGGCCTAGGGGAGGGACATACCTAAATACGCCACTGAATGAGGTGGTGATGGAGGAGGTAAGGGAACACGTGCTTTGGACAATGTTGTATGCAGATGACATCTTGCTGTGCGCAGATTCAAGAGTAGAAGAAGTGGCAGCTATACTGGAAAGATGGAAGAAAGTACTGGAAGAGAGAGGTATGAGACTGAGTAAGACAGCGTATATATGTGTTGCAAAGTGGACGGCAGCCAGGAAACAGATCTGGAGCTGGAAGGAAATGTCATCAGGAAGGTTAGGGACTTTAGATACTTAGGTTCAACAGTGGAAGAGGATGGAGAAGCTGAGAAGGAAGTGGGATGGAGGAACTGGAGAGAGAGAGAGAGAGAACCAGCTATGGCATATGCTATGGAAACTGTGGCCCTGAAGAAAAATAACATCAGCAGGATAGAGGTAGCGGAGATGAGAATGTTTAGGTGGAAGTGGGTGAACTATAGTGTGACCAAAAAGGATCGTCTGAGAAATGAACAGTGAAAGTTACAAACTTAGGAGCGAAGATACAGGAGGCAAGGTTAAGATGGTTTGGCCATGTGATGAGGAGGGAGGACAAATATGTGGGAAGAAAGGTCATGCAGATGGATGTGTAGAGGAGGAGGAAATGCAGGCAGCCAAAGAAGAGATAGAGGGAACTGGTGGAGGAGGACTTAAGGATGAAAAACTTTGATGTGGTTACAGCCCAAGATGGGAGAATGTGGAGAAGACTCACCAAAAACAGCGACCCCCCCCACTTAAGTGGGACAAGCTGCAGAAAAAGAAGAATTTAACCTCACCAAGAAGCATAAAACCTTTCTGAGAAAAAGGGCACATGAAGCATAGCTATTGTTCATTTGACCTTTATGCTTTCCATATTTAAAATTATATTAACACATTTTCATGTTCACACCTGGGTGTCTGTCGTTCCTTTATTCCCTGGGAGATAGCTTTTAGCATATGTATGCTGCTTCCATGTCCAGCGGTCACATTTTCGCAGAGCTTATATGGAATGTTAGTCCAACTTCCATGGTAGAATTTTATTTCTAAAATTAACATAACAGACTGATTTGGAGGAAGATTGTAGATAGGAAGTTAGTAATGATGTAAAATTTTTCATGTAGATATGATAGTACTATTAGATTTTTGGAATAGGAATAGGAATAGGAATTTGATGATGACATATTCATTTTGCTTTTCATGAATTGAGAGCTTTCTGTATCCAATGGCTGTATTACAAACAGCTGTTACACATATTTTCTGGAACTGAAAATTTGAAAGTGGATGTTAGGACAAATGTGTTTAATTAGGTGTTATGTTTAGTGGTACAATAAATCTGTTCTGTTCGCATGCATGCAGCATAGCCTGCAGGAGCAGAGTGTTTCTCCATAAGTATGTCATTTGAGATATCTTACACTAATTGTTTTTAGTGATTATTTTACTAAGCTAATTATTTTACTTGCTCATAACAGTATAGCATCTGTTGAGGTTGGAAAAAATTTTTAATGGTGCAGAGACATTTTCATTTTAGTCTTTGGAAACATACAGTAAAAATTAATCTATTCCTGAATAGATTAATTTGGATTAGCCTCTCCCTACAGTTTTTAACTGAACTACTAAATGAATTAATGGTTGTTTATTATTGGTTAGTTATTTATACTTTGCAAACAAATCTCTTTTCCTTTCCTCATCCTTTTTTTTTTTTTTTTTTTAATTATGTCATCATAAATTCACTTATTCGTGTCTAGACTTTATAGGATCAAATGCTATACCCAGCAACTTATGGGACACACATACCACAAATGTTAATTATTAATAATTTGTTTGTCACGTCTTATGATAGCTCACATATTTCACCTTTGAGTAATTCAAATATACCAACCAAATAGAGCATTCTCCTTCATTGTTGTTTTCTAATATATCTTAAAACAAACAGATTGTTCCCCCACTCTATGCAGATTTGGGTTACAATTAATTGCATTGGACCAATTAAGATGAGCACTGAAGGGCCATGCACTCTCAAAACTTTCATACATCAATAAAAATGCAATCATACAGTCAAATTAACATGAATTTTGCATAACCCACACGCAGGACAATCGCCAGATTAGACTGTACCCTGAGGCAAACAATTAAATATCACCCCTGATGGATTATAAAACAAAAATATAAGAAAATCTCCAAATGCGATTTTGTTTTTATTACAAGAGAAACATTAATGCAAAATGATTACATAATAATATTAATTAAATGTTTGCTCTATGGGGATATCACACAATAAAATTTATAAGCTCTTCTAAATTTAAATTATAAGCTATGTCTGCCTCTATTGATATAATTGCTAGACCAACCACTCTTTCCGCACTTGCTACGCTAACAGGAATTGTTAGTGTAGTGACGATGCCTAACACAATATGGCTGAATGAGAGCCCTTATTAAGCTATAGGGTGTAGCATAGAGGCAGGCTTCCTCTATGCTACACCTTATCAACGATACTGACCACACAACAGCAAACCCAAATGAAATGGGCATGCGATGCCACTGTCAAGGATAGTCTTTGAAGGGGCTGAAAATATTCTAGGAAGAAAATGCAGTATTGATAAATCTTGGGATTACCCAAGAAATGTGGTTTTATGATCAGCAGAGAAGATTACAACCAATTCTACACATTAGCAACAACAATGAACAGTATAATTATCTGAACAGATAGATTAAAAAAGAGGTTAAGTTTTCAAAAAATAAATGGTTATCTGAAGAATACACAGAAATTGAGGAAAATCATAACTATACAACAGAATACCAAATAATAAAGAAATTAACAAAGCTTTTTGTTTGTAAGAGCTGGATAATTGAGGATGAGATGGTATGATTATTCGAGTAAGCTATTCAAGTGTGATGATAGCCAGGACCAACAAATTTAAAGGGAATTGCTCCATTGATAACATAGAACAGTGATTATCCTACACTTAGAGAAGTAGAAAGAGCCTTTTTAAGATCAAAATCGGGAAAAACAACAGGAACTGAAAATATTCCAACAGAAATACTTAAAAAAAGGAGAGAATCTATTGTTAGTGCACTCCACAAAATTTGCCAGCAGGTTCAGAACACTGAGATCTGGCCAAAAGACTGGTGCATAGTTATCCTTATTCTGATTCCAAAAAGGGAAACAGCAAGAAGTGTAATAATTTTAGGACAATTAGCCTCATCAGCTACCAAAGAAAAATATTTCTGGACATATTACTTTCATGTGAAATGCAATTTTTGACTTCCAGGCTGGAGTTATAAAGAAAAATTGACCATATATTTACACTGCATATGATTGGAGAAATATACACAGAACATAATAAAGCAATGTGTAATAATTTTAAGTGATCTACAGAAAGCCTTTTGATTCAATTTGGCATGATGACCTTGGAAAATTCTGCAATATTATGGAACAGACAGCAAAATAATATGACTGATTGAATCTCTGTAATCATCTTCTGAAATGATGGTTGAAATCAAAGGGAATATAGCACTCCCTTTCCAACGGAGCATGAAGTGAGACAGGGGTGCAAATTATCACCAATGTTATTTAACTACACTAGTGTCCAAAATTGTGGAAACCCTTCTGGAAAAATTTCTGAAGTTTGATGGCTCATAACACCACTTTTTTTTTTTTTTTTTTTTTGAGTAATACCATAAAATTATATATCAATGGAAAGATAATTTAATCAAGAATGCAATGCAATAACTTTTATGAAGGATTTTTTTATTAGAACAGCAGTTATAAAAAAGAAAAGTGAAACACATAGAAAAAATGAGATATACAAAAATTCTCACAATGTGACTTAATACTTAGTTGGGTAACCTTTAGCGTTAATTACGGTCTTACAACACCTTCCCATGGAGTGAACCAAGTTTTTTTTAGTTCTGTAGCTGTTATAATGTGAAACAAAGATTGAATTATTGCTTCTATTAACTGGGTTTTATTGCTGGGTTGCTTCTGACTAACAAGTTTCTTTAGTCGGCTCCATAGATTTTCGATTGGGTTATGGTCTGGGCTATTCCCAGGCCATTCCAGCAGTGGAATATGATTATCTTGAAACCACTTTTTGCACACAGCAGCAACATAAAATGGAGCTGAATTCTGTTGAAATATAAATGCTTCATTATCTTGGAAAAGATCACATGCAGAAGGCTTCAGTTTGGGCTCAAGTATTTCATTTATGTATTTTGGGGCATTTATATTCCCATTAATCACGCAAATTCTGCCCACACACCTTTTGATGTCATACAACCCCAGATCATAACACTAAGTGGATGTTTCACGGTAGGTGTAATACAATCAGGATGCAAATCTTATCCGATTCTTCTCCTTATGTATTTTATGCCATCACTACCAAAAAGGGAGTTTTTGGTCTCATCACTCCAAATAACACTGTCCCATTGTTCCCCCGTCCAGTTAACATGAGTTTTAGCCCAGTTTAATCTTTTCGACCTTTGTTTGAGAGATAAAAATGGCTTTTTTCGTGGAATTCTAGCATTTACACCAAACTCTTTGTGCCATTTCTTTAATTTTATTACGTTTTACAAGCTCACTAAATGAAAGAACACACACAAAAAAAACCAACTTGATAGCAATCACATAACACACTGACAAATGTTCTCCTCTCAGCTCCGATACAAGACATCAATAGCCGAATCCTACTGTGACCTTATGGGCTCATTGCCAAAACAAGATCACACCTGATTGGCTCTCTAAACACTAATGCTCATTGGCTACATTCAAATGAAGGAAAGCTACTTCATATCAACTTAAGCAAGTTGTGCTTCTTTTTTCTGGTTATTTGGCTATAACTTTTCATAGAATACAGATAATTGAACAAACTTTGTTGCATTACATTCTTGATTAAATTATTGTTTCATCGATATATAATTTTATGGTATTACACCAAAAAAAAGTGGTGTTGTGAGTCATCAAACCTCAAAAAATACACTTTTTCCAAAAGGTTTCCACAAATTTGGCCAATTGTGTACTTCCTCAAAAATGATGTAAATGAAGTCCTGGAGAACTGTGATATTGGAGTGACGGTAGGAGAAAGAAGAATAAATCATCTAAAGTTTGCTGATAATATTGATCTTCTAGTGGAAATTGGCTTATACTCTTAAAACATATGGCTTAAGCATAAGTATCCAAAAATCAAAAACAATGACAAATTTCTTCGCTTCTTACCAAGAAGGAAGTGCTGTAGCAGAATCAGTTTAAATACCTAGGCAAAACCTTTAATAAAAATGGAGAATCAAGACAGGATATTAAAACAAAAATAGCAAAAGCAACTGCACTCCAAAAGATTAAACCACTATGGACAGATAGCAAGCTTAGAATTACTGACACACTAGTTAATTCAGTACTTCTATACTGAAGTGAAACTTGCACCCTCCTAAAAGAAGATGAAAAGAAGTTGCTGGCATTTGAAATATAATATGTGCACTTCAAAACCTCACCTGAAGCTGGCCACCTTCATCTACTCTCCTATGGATCCTATCCCCCCCCCCAACTTTCACTGTCTCTGTTTCAGGTGTTTAAAAGATTCCTTGTTCTTGCATATTATCACATTATTAATAATAAGATTATTATTATTAGAAATATTAACCATAACCATGTAAAAAATACAGACTGGAATTCCCTACTAAAAATAAATGATCCTGTAATATTATACGAGAATTTTCAACTAAAGTTCACAGAAATATACAAAAAAGCAACAAAGCCTACACAAACGAGGCGACAAACAGACAACAATCCATGGATAAATGACGACATACTAAATACTATTACTGTAAAAGAAAATCTATGAAAAAAGCTTAAAAAGTTACCCAGTAACACACATTTACAAACCTTATACAAAAACACAAGATATCAACTAACAACCAACATTTGTAGGGCAAAAAGACGCTACTACTTCCAAAAATTCATGGAATATAACGACAACATTAAGCAAACATGGGCTACACTCAACGAATTAGTAACTCGAAAAAATAAAACTTCAGCACAAGGTTTTATTGCAGAAAGCTTCGGTCAGGACACAAACCAAGAGGAACTAGCAGACTCATTCAACCATGCTTTCACAAACAATATCACGCAACTCAAAAAAGACAAACTACCAACGATCAACAAAAAACTACCGACACAAAGTCAACAACAAACGATGTATTTTCCACCCGTAACAAAACAGGAAGTGAAAGAAGCACTCCTACAACTAAAACCAAAGATCACTCCAGGAAAAGACAAAATAAGACTCTCAGACCTTATAACACACTTTGAACAAATAAATCCAATACTTTTGAAACTTGTGAACATAATATTCGACACAGGCATTATTCCAAAGCAACTAAAAACTGCAGTAATTATGCCAATATAAAAACACTGCAAAAGAAACGATACTCAGAACTACAGACCAATAGCTACCCTACCAATCATCTCAAAAATTCCACACACCAGACTACAGAACTATTTACAAAAGTACAACATCATCTCACAAAACCAATACATCATCATCATCAAATTCCTGCCATGTACCCTCAAGGGGTGTACAGGATATGATAGTACTACATGAAAAAATTACATAATTACTAACTTCCTATCTACAATTTTCCTCCAAATCAGTTTGTTACTTATCAAGACTACAACATTATCAGATCTTATATTTCTATCGTCTAAGGCACTTTGTACCGTATCAATCCACCTATATCTTCGTCTTCCTCTGGGTCGTTTTCCTGCCAACCTGGCAGAGAACACTTGTTTTGCTAATCTTTCCTCTCCCATTCTATTTAAGTGACCATACCACCTGAGATTAGCTCTGCTAACGCATTCCTGGATGCTAACAATATCAAGTTCTTTCCTAATATCCTCATTTTTAATATGATATTGCCATTGATGCCATCTGTTCATGCCTCTAATCTTTCTCAGGACTCTCATATCTGTGGTCTCTAGTCTTTGGTCAAGTGTTTTACTTCTGACCCAGCTCTCAGATCCATAAGTTAAAACTGGTTTGAACACTGTCTTGTATACAGCTAATTTAGTGTTCCGACTAATTTCTCTCTTATTCCATATGAATTTATTCAATTGACTTCCCACCATACCAGCTTTGCTGATTCTGTTGTCTATTTCTATATTTAATTTACCATCTTCAGTAAAAATCGTGCCTAAGTAGCTGAAATGTTTTACTTGTTCCACAGGTTCTCCATTCACAACACAGTTGACATTTTCAATGATTCTGCCTATTTTCATTGTCTTTGTCTTTTTATTGCTGACCTTCATACCATACCATATCTATTACAACAGTTATTCAATTTAGTCAGAGAATCTTGCAGACTTGTAGTGGATTTATTTAGAAGTATAACATCATCTGCATAAAGCAAAGAGCTGACAAAACCAATACGCCTTTCAGAAAACAAAATGCACCATCACTTTATTTAGAAGACATCACCGGACACAATAAACAAATCTCTCGACAAAAACAAGTATGCCCTTATACTGCTGGTCCTAACCAAAGCATTTGATACACTTGAACATGACATACTACTCACCAAACTATACTCAATAGGTATAAGAGGAACACTGCATACATGGTTCAAGAACTACCTCTCAAACAGAACACAAGTAACAAAAATAGGTACATGTCACAGCCAGAGTATACAAATAAAACACCGTGTACCTCAAGGTGCCATATTATCACCCACTCTATTCAACATATACATTAACGATGCTCATAACATATCAATAAGAAGTCAAATATTTCAGTATGTAGATGACACTGCACTACTAGCAATCCACACGGCTCTCTGCAAAGCACAACAAGACCTAAATGAAATCACAACATACTTCCACCAAAACGCAATTCTAATCAACAGCACCAAAATACAGATGTTGATAATACACAACCCAAGAATCATATGCCCCTCATCACTATCGATACACTGTCACACATACCGCTGCATTAACAACAAAAATACCTGCCAACGTTCTGAAATCAAACCTGTAACACATGCAAAATACCTCGGTCTCTATATAAATTCCCACCTTAAATGGACAAAACACATAGAATACCTACACATCGAACTCCGGATCATCGCAGCAAAACTCTTCCAAGTTAAAGACATTATTCCATTCAACATAAAAAAACTCCTATATCAAGGTATCTGCAAATCCCTACTCAGATACTGAATAATAGTCTATGCAAACACATCAAACAGTCACCTAACAAAAATTAGAAACATTACACAGGAAAATCATGTCAACAGTGATCTGGACACCTTACACGCAACAACAAATATCCGACAAGCACATGGCGATACAGAGAATTCTGAGCATTAAAAACCTGAAACACTACATGACATTAACAAGGAATTACTTCAACATCACCTATCGAAACAACAGAGACACATATCGTATAACACGACCCACAACAACTCTCTACATCGCTACACCCTTCAACAATTCATACGGTTCTTTTGTGAGATCACATCAAATACCCACGCAACTCAACAACCTACCAAGAAATTTAAAACACATAGATAACTACTGAACATTAAAACATGAACTCTGGAAAATATACCAACAAAGTTAATATACCATTAACACTAATATACACATCACAAATCGCCAGCATCCAATGCCAACATCCCATACGTAAACAGTAGCTACAACATAAACTGTGAAGCCTAAATCCCACTCTCTTCACAAAAGCCTAACCGAAGCTTCGAAATAGGTGGGATTAACTCGCCTCACCCAACCACACGTAATCCTTATAACCACAGAAGCAGATTATGTAATAAAACAGTAAAGTATAGAACAATAAAGAAGATACTGATTATTATGTGATAATATCATTAATATAATACTCTTATGTAACATGGAAAAAAATTTAATAAATTATTCTCACATTAAAAAATTATATAAACAAAAAATTCTGAATAATCTTCATTTTTAACATTAGAAGAACATGTGTTGTAAATACATAATATAGAGGCAAAAAAATACTATTAAAAATTTTAGTTGAATCAGTGTAGAAAATAAAGCATTTAGAGCTGAATTCTGTAAAATTATAAGTTGCAATGTCACTCAAGATGTCTATTGTATGTGTAAATATTTTAGCAATCAATAAATTACTATTAAAAAAATCATTATTATTATTACTCTGTATATTCTATATTCAAAAATTCTGTATAATCTTTATTGTTAATATTAGAAGAACATGTGTTGTAAATACATAATATAGAGGCAAAAAAGTATTATTAAAAATTTTAAATGAAATCCAATGTAGAAAATGCAGCACTTAGTGCTGAATTCTGCAAAATTATAAGTTACAATGTCACTCAAGATGTTTATTGTATGTGTAAATATTTTAGCAATCAATAAAAAAAAACATCATTATTATAAAAAAAAAATTTTTAATTATTATAGATTATTATTAATTATCATTCATCATCAACTTCAAATTGCTGCCATGTATCCTCAAGGGATATACAGGATATGATAGTACTACATGAAACATTTACATCATTACTAACTTCCTATCAACAATTTTCCTCCAAATCAGTCTCCTACTTGTCAAGACTCCAACATTATCAAATCTTATATTTCTATCGTCTAAGGCAGTGGTCTCAAACTCAAATTGCATGCAGGCCGAATGCACGATGTGAAAGCAGCTGACGTGCCGAATTTTTTTTTTTTTTTAACAAAATGAGAGTGAATATATATATATATATATATATATATATATTGAACTGTACTTAACTTAATGTATGGATACCACCCCTTTATAACCTTTATAATTATGAAACGCTTTTATAACCTTTATAACTTGAGAATAAATAATGACAACCTATTCTCTTTCTTTTATTTATTAAATTTTTCTTCAACACATACAGAAAAAAATACATAAGTTTGTATGTAAATAATTATAAACTACTTTATTTCTTACTGCAACTTGACACTTGATGGCGTTTCGATTCTGATAAAGTTTGTAGCTTTGGAGAAAAATTACTAGAAACTATCTTCATCACGGATTGTAAATGCCCATCGGTTAATCAGGTTCTTTTCTTAGACTTATTAATTTTCAACTGCGAAAAAAACTGTTCACATATAAATGTACTCCCAAACAAAGCGATTATTCTTATCGCAAAAATTCATAACTGAGGGTATTTATCTTTTGACAAGTACAAATAAAAGTTAATCAAATCTGTATCTTCAAATCTTTGAATAAGATTTATATCACACTGTAAATTAATTAGCTCCATTTGTAGATTTTCTGGTGTGTTATTCACGTTCGTTTTTAATGGTAATGAAAATAATGTAAAATCGAACTCCAAATCATCACAATCTTTCTTCAAATTCTTGTCGTAATAATAATATTTTTCTTGCATATTCTTGAGATTTTTCATTTGAAATAATAGGGCAGGATTTAAGATGTAGGAAATGTACAAAATTTTTTGATTCCAGTTGTGTTTCCCATAATTGCAATTAAACTTTAAAAGCTTTAATACAAGCATATATGTCAATAATAAGTTTATTCTTTCCTTGCAGCTATTTATTGAGAATATTTAAATGGCCGGTTAAGTCAACATGAAATGCAAAATCTGTTATCTATGTATCATTATGTAGCTCGTTGATGGTTTTATTTTTTTGTGTCATGAAATTTATTAAATCAAAAAACGATTTTAATACAGCTCCTCGACTTAACCACCTAACCTTGTTATAATAAATCATTTCTCCGTACTCACTTTCAATTTCTTCAAGCAATGCAACAAATTCTCAATGATTCGGAGCTCATCCACGGATAAAGTTTACTGTTTTAGTTACTGTTTCCATAACATTATCCATCTGCAAACTTTTGGCACAAAGTACTTCTTGATGAATAATGCAATGTATAGTGCAAAATTTATTCTGAAATTTTTCTTCTTTCACTATATTTCTTAAATTTACTGCTACTCCATTTTTTTTTTTTTTTTACCAATCATAGCAGCTGCACCATCACTTGCAAATCCAACCATTTTATCCCAACTTAATTTATATTTATCTATTACAGTTTTTATTTCAGGAAAAATATCCTGTGCACCAGTTTTTCCTTTTATAGGAATTATTTCCAATAATTCCTCAATTACTTCAAATTCATCAGTAACACCTCGTACGAAAACGGCAAGTTGTGCTATATCTGTGATGTCAGTACCCTCATCAACTGCTATTGAGAATGCTGCAAAATCTATACTTTTTTCTTTAAACTGACATCGTAAATCACTAGCGATTTTGTTAATACGTTCCGCTACTGTGTTGGCTGACAAACTAATATTTTTAAATAATTGTTGTTTGTCAGGACAAAGAAGTTTAGTAGACTTAATCAAACAATCTTTAAGGAATTCGCTATCAGTAAATGGTTTTGATCATTTTGCAATGATGTGCACAAGAGCAAAACTTGTGTGAACTGTTGCTTCACTGGATTTATTTGCATCAGTAAAAAAAAATTTTGTTGTCGTTGTACGCCAGATTTCAGAAACTGTAACTTTTCTTCCCTCAATTTGCCTTTCAACATTTCAAATTTTTCTTCATGATCAGTTTCACAATGGCGACATAAATTGTATTCTTTTGGAACTGATATTCCCTTATTACAAATAAAACATACAATTTTATTGCACACAACACCATAAAAGTACATAATTTCCTATTTATCTTGAAAAACACGTCCTTCTTTGTAAACTTTTCTTTTACTCTTTGTTAAAGACATGACTTAATCACTATTATAATCTTATTTACAACTTTATTTCAACAAGATGAATTTTCGTATGAAAGCAACACTCAAAAGTTATGCACAAATTTACTGATTGTAAATTGTAGATATGGACTGAGCTTATGTACGCATAAGCTCAGTCCATATCTCTATGTCTCTAAAACTATTAGCACCATATTTACAACAAATACATAATTGAAATGTATACGCGAGACGTGTAAAATTGCTTTGGGGGCCGGATGCAGCACGCCAGTTTGAGACCACTGGTCTAAGGCACTTTGTACCGTATCAATCCACCTATATCTTGGTCTTCCTCTGGGTCGTTTTTCCTGCCAACCTGGCAGAGAACACTTGTTTTGCTAATCTTTCCTCACCCATTCTGTTTAAGTGACTATACCACCTGAGATTAGCTCTTCTAACACATTCCTGGATGCTGACAATGTCAAGTTCTTTCCTAATATCCTCGTTTTTAATATGATTTTGCCATTGATGCCATCTGTCCATGCCTCTAATCCTTCTCAGGACTCTCATATCTGCAGTCTCTAGTCTTTGGTCAACTGTTTTACTTCTGACCCAGCTCTCAGATCCATAAGATAAAACTGGTTTGAACATTGTCTTGTATACAGCTAATTTAGTGTTCCGACTAATTTCTCTCTTATTCCATATGAATTTATTCAATTGACTTCCTACTACACCAGCTTTGCTGATTCTGTTGTCTATTTCCATATTTAATTTACCATCTTCACTAAAAATCATGCCTAAGTAGCTGAAATGTTTTACTTGTTCCACAGGTTCTCCATTCACAATGCAGTTGATATTTTCAACGATTCTGCCTATTTTCATTGTCTTTCAACAGTTATTCAATTTAGTCAAGGAATCTTGCAGACTTGTAGTGGATTTATTTAGAAGTATATCATCATCTGCATAAAGCAAAGAGCTGACATTAACATCTCCAATTTTGATGTCATGTTTAATACCACTTTCCTTCATAATGTGATCCATATAGATAATGAATAACAGAGGGGATAATGTACATCATTGTCTGACATCAGATTTAACATTAAACCATCTTTCTGTACTTCCTTGAATTCTAACTGCTGACTTACAACTCAAATAAAGACTAAATATTGCTTGATATAATGCCCCATTGACACCATATAACTGTAGCGTATTGAATAGCTTCTCTCTTGGCACCTTTTGTAGATCAACTTCTTCTCAACTGCTTCTCCAGTATACTTAATAATTGAATAATATATGCACATAAACACAAGAAAGATATTTAATTAACCAAATATTTCAGTCTGGAAATAGCAGACCATCTTCAGTAGCACTACAAGAACAGTTTTAAGAAAAATACAAGGTGGAATACTAACAATAGATCATTTAAAAATAGAACAAGCCACGTGATGTTATATCACTAAGAGCTGTACTCCAATCATCGGGAATTCGCCGGTCTGTCTAGGCCTTCTGAACTATGCAGTGCAGCCATTATAAGACTCTTATACCATCATACTTCAGCATTTCTGGTTGAATATCATCTACTCCTGCTGCCTTTCCACATGTCAAGTCTTTGATGGCTTTTTCTACTTCAAGTATGGATATGTATTCCTGACTATATGCCTGTTGAGTGTTTCTTACCACTGTGCTACCACTGCTTGTTTCATTTAGCAATTTTTCGAAGTAATTACCCCATACTTCAAGGATAGCTTTTCATCCTGTTTTCATGTCACCTTTATCATCTCTAACTCCTTTTACAGCACTCTTTCCTCCATTTCTAACCTTCTTCAACAACCTCCAGCATATTTTGCCATCTTCTTGATATTTATTTTCTATGTTCTTGCCAAAATCCTCCCATGACTTTTGTTTAGCTAGTTTTACACAATGTTCAGCTTTCTTACATTTGTCTCTGTATTCTCGAAGAGCACAGGCTGACTTATTTGTCAGGAACTTTTGATATGCTTTCTTCTTTTCCTTCACTGTCTCTTTAACTTCCTGTGTCCACCATGTAGTTCTGATTTTTCTATTCTTGCTGACAACCTCGTCACATGCCTCTCTGGCTGAATCAATCAGGGCTTTCTTCAAGGCATGCCACTGAATCTCCAATGTTCGGATCCTGTTCTCAAACTATTTCATTTTTTCTTCATTATTATTATTGTTATTATTAAATGATTCCTTGTTCTTGCATATTATCACAATAATATTATTATGGGCAACTCCAAGGCCTTAGATTCATTGAGGGAAAACCTAAACATCATGCCAAGAACTATCCAACACTTGCAAAGAATCTGTCATACTTTGCTTTGAACTTATTCACAGTCATGGCACCTACAACAGACTCTGGTAATGTATTCCACTCATTCACTATTCTTCAAGCAAAAAACCTAGTTCTAACAATTACACTCTTACTCAGTTTCCATAGATGCCTCCTAGTTCTCCCACCACCAGACCTGTTCCGAAAAATTTCCTTTGAATTAATCTCGTAAAAACCTTTCAGTATTAGTATGTCTCAATCATATCATCCCTTTTCTGCCTATCAACCAGCTTCTGTAATCCACAAACCTGTTCTCATAACATTCATTCCATAGACCTGCAACCATGTTGGTCACTTGCCTCTAGATTCTCTCTCTCCACCTCCTCCTCATCATCAAGAAACCCTGGTGCCTAGATCTGTGTGCGGTAGTCAAGTTGGGGACTTATTAAGGCTCGATAAAGGGGAAGAATAACCTGCTTGTCACTGTCCGTCAAAATATTCTTCAGTAACCAAGTGATTTGATGAGCTGTTTTAGCCACTCTTGATATGTGCTCCCTAAACTTTAACTCCATATCCATTAATACTCCCAAGTCTCTGGCTTTGTCAATTTCCTGAAGTACAATTCCACGAACGTGGCATACAGCTGGTAATTTTTTTTCACCCCAAATTGCACAACATTACAT
Source organism: Typopeltis vanoorti (assembly GCF_054136105.1). Classification (NCBI taxonomy): domain Eukaryota; kingdom Metazoa; phylum Arthropoda; class Arachnida; order Uropygi; family Thelyphonidae; genus Typopeltis; species Typopeltis vanoorti. The sequence continues at coordinate 77,718,007 of NC_143561.1, forward strand.
TTTGCCACATTAAACTGAAATCCATTTTCCTTTGCACAGGCTGCCAATCTGTCCAAATCAATCTGCAAAATTTTGACATCATGTGTATTAACTATTGCTCTACCCAACTTTGCACCATCAGCAAATAACTGAACAGTTCCTCTCAGATCCTTTCGTATATCGTCAATGTACAAATTAAACAGTAGCAGACCTACAACAGAACCCTATAGCACACTACTAGTCACAGGCCTTCTTTTGAACTTTACTCCTGAATAAATTACTCTCTGATATCTCTACAACAACCACCCATCCTGTCCATCTCACCAACCCTATACCCATCCCCATGTGCTGCAGTTTACTGATTAGAATTCCATGTGGTATCCTGTCAAAGGTCTTTGCAAAGTCCAGCAGTATCACTGTAAACCCATTACTTTTATCCAAACTCAGCTGTCACTGTATTATAAAACGTGAGCAAGTTATTGAGGTATGACATAACCTTCACAAAACCATGGTGCCCACATACAGTATTCCATTTCCACCTATCCACTTCTGTATTTTGCTCTTGACCAACTATTCCAATACTCTGACAACAATTCCTGATATACTGATCCGTTGGTAATTTACTACATCAGTCTTGGACCTCCATACAATGGAACTATTTTCCCCTCTTTCCAACTTCTTCGGGACTAATCCAGAGCTGAGATTAAGATTAAACAATGTGGTCAAAGGCACTGACAACTCCCTATCACTTTCATGTAAAACTCAAGCTGGTATACCATCTAATCCCATAGCTGTATTCACATGAAGGTTCTGTAATATGCTATGCAATTCATTTCATTTACCTCAGTTCTCATATACTTCTGCCTCTCTCTCTCTCGTTGATGCAATATCTCTACCTGGATGCAAAGTGCTCACTCAGTACTTCTACTATTTTGACTGATACAGTTACCTCCCTACCATAAACATTCTTCCTTTTACTTGAACAGCATATTGAAAGAACTGTTTAGAATTCTCTTTAGCCTGCATTGCTAACTTCCTTTCATAATCGCTTTTGCCTTTCTTACCACACTAGTTGCCCTTCTGGCATGCATCTTGTACTGTTCATGTGCCTGTAGATCACCTTTCTCCTTAAATTCTCTCCACAATTGTTCTTTCTTTTCTTTCTTTTTTTTCTTGTAGCTTCAGCTTAATGATGATATTCATCCATTTAACTCCCACTTGATTTACTCTCCTGACTTTAGGTTATGCAGTCTGCCATTACCTCCCTCAAAAACTCCTTCACCACTTCCCATGCACTATCAGCATCCAGTCCTTGCAGTTTTACATGCTATGGCACTGATCCAAGCAATTTCCTAAGCTTGTCATACTTACCAGTCCTGTAATTCCACATATACCCCATCTTAACGGAAAATTCTACACATTTAGCCACCTCCCAGGTCAAGACCATATGATAACGCTCACAAATTGGTGGCAAAACGCAGTCATATTCTTTATAAACAAATTTTCAGATGCAATTACTAGATTGAGAACCCTTGAACCCCCTAGTATATTCTATCACATGCTGTCTCAGGTAATTATCCCTTAGTAACTGCATAAATTTCATTTCCTTCCTCCCATGTGTCCTCTCTTCCTTACAATCTATGTTCTCATAGTTGAAATCATACAATTTATAATCAAATTGGAAGATTTGCTAAAATCTGCCTTCATGAATACAAGAAATGCATCCAATACCATAATTATGGTCAATTAGGTCTAGATGATCATGCCTTGGATACCATGTAAAGAATCTAATGAAAAACAACTATGCTTTGCCACAACAAACTTAAGGCTTTTTTTTTTTTTTTTTAAGAATCAGTAGCAGATTTTAAAAACCAATCTAATTTAAATTTTTTATGCAGCTCCCACCAACAAAAGGTTTATTTGCAAACACTTATAGATAGTGCATTCGTATAATCATGGGCTGGGTTAAGGATTATTTTCTCATCATCATCCTCATCAAATTTGTGCCATGTACTCTCAAGGGGTGTACAGGATATGACAGTACTACATGAAAAAATTACATCATTACTAACTACAATTTTCTACAATATCTACAATTTTCCTCCAAATCAGTCTGTTACTTGTCAAGACTCCAACATTATCAGATCTTATATTTCTATCGTCAAAGGCACTTTGTACCATATCAATCCACCTATATCTTCGTCTTCCTCTGGGTCGTTTTCCTGCCAACTTGGCAGAGAACACTTGTTTTGCTAATCTTTCCTCTCTCATTCTATTTAAGTGACCATACCACCTGAGATTAGCTCTGCTAATGCATTCCTGGATGCTGACAATGTCAAGTTCTTTCCTAATATCCTCATTTTTAATATGATATTTCCATTGATGCCAACTGTTCATGCCACTAATCTTTCTCAGGACTCTCATATCTGCGGTCTCTAGTCTTTGGTCAAGTGTTTTACTTCTGACCCAGCTCTCAGATCCATAAGTTAAAACTGGTTTGAACACTGTCTTGTATACAGCTAATTTAGTGTTCCGACTAATTTCTCTCTTATTCCATATGAATTTATTCAATTGACTTCCCACCATACCAGCTTTGCTGATTCTGTTGTCTATTTCTATATTTAATTTACCATCTTCAGTAAAAATCGTGCCTAAGTAGCTGAAATGTTTTACTTGTTCCACAGGTTCTCCATTCACAACACAGTTGACATTTTCAATGATTCTGCCTATTTTCATTGTCTTTGTCTTTTTATTGCTGACCTTCATACCATATCTATTACAACAGTTATTCAATTTAGTCAGAGAATCTTGCAGACTTGTAGCGGATTTATTTAGAAGTATAACATCATCCGCATAAAGCAAAGAGCTGACATTAACATTTCCAATTTTGATATCAGGTTTAATACCACTTTCCTTCATAATGTGATCCATATGGATAATGAATAACAGAGGGGGATAATGTACATCCTTGTCTCACACCAGATTTAACATTAAACCATCTTCCTGTACTTCATTCAATTCTAACTGCTGACTTACAACTCAAATAAAGAACTAAGTATCGCTTGATATAATGCCCCATTGATACCATATAACTGCAGCGTATTGAATAGCTTCTCTCTTGGCAACATGTCATATGTCTTTTCCAAATCGACAAAACTTAAATACAGATCTTTGTTATATTCCCATGCTTTCGCGACTATTTGTCGTAAAGTGAAGATCTGATCCTGACAGCCTCTATTTGGCCTGAATCCAGCTTGTTCTTCACCAAGCTTTTCTTCCACAATTCTTCTCAACCGTTTCTCAAGTATACTTGCATAGAACTTGCCAGGAACACTCAGTAGGGAAATACCTCTGTAATTCTCACATTCAGTTTTATTTCCCTTTTTAGATATGGGTACTATGAGAGCTCTACTCCAATCATCGGGAATTTGTCCCTGTGTCCAGGCTTTATGAACTATGGAGTGTAGCCACTGTAAGACTTTTATACCACCATACTTCAGCATTTCTGGTCGAATATCATCTACTCCTGTTGCCTTTCCACATTTCAAGCCTTTGATGGCTTTTTCTACTTCAAGTATGGATATGTATTCCTGACTGCATGCCTGGTCAGTGTTTTTTATCACTATGCTGTCATCACTGCTTGTTTCATTTAGCAGTTTTTCAAAGTAATTACTTCATACTTCAAGGATATCTTTTTCTCCTGTTTTCATGTCACCTTTATCATCTCTAACTCCTTTTACAGCACTCTTTCCTCCATTCCTAAGCTTCTTCAACAACCTCCAGAATATTTTGCCACCTTCTTGATATTTATTTTCTATATTCTTGCCAAAGTCCTCCCATGACTTTTGTTTAGCTAGTTTTACACACTGTTTAGCTTCCTTACATTGGTCTCTGTATTTTGTAAGAGTAAAAGCTGACTTATTTGCCAGGAACTTTTGATATGCTTTCTTCTTTTCCTTCACTGCCTCTTTAACTTCCTGTGTCCACCAGGGAGTTCTGATTTTTTTATCCTTGCACACAACCTCACCACATGCCTCTTTGGCAGAATCAATGTTTTCTTCAGAGTTTGTCACTGAATCTCCAAGGTTTGATTCCTGTTCTCAAACTCTTTCATTTTCTTTTCAATAATCTTTCTGTATTTTAGTCTACAGTTCACATCTGAGAGCTGCTCAACTTTTATTCACTTTAAAACTTTCTTACATGTTATTCTTTTCAATATGAAATTCAATTTTATTCTGCTCAAGACTAAGTAGTGATCACTTCCATTTTCAAATCCCCTGTAAACTCTGGTGTCCTGCACCATGGAGAAAACATCACTATCAATAATAACATAGTCAATGAGACTTTTCTTATTCCTAGCCTCTTCTCTCCATGTGAATTTGTGCACATTTTTATGTTGGAACATGGTGTTAGTAATAACCAGTCCATGTCCTGAGCAGAAATCCAACAGATATTTGCCATTATTATTAGCTTTGCTCTTTTCTCCAAATTTTCCCAAAATATTTTCGTATGTCTCACAATCATTTCCTACTCTGCTATTTAGATCCCCAACAAGGACCAACTTTTCCTTTTTCATTGTGTCAGTTGCTTTTTCTAAAGCCTCAAAAAATTCCTCCACTTCTACCTTAGTAGAATCTTCTGTGGGACCATAGGCACAAATAAGTCTCATTGTCCAGTTCCCCATTCTCATATTTGCCCACATTACTCTACTTGAGACTGACTGCCATTCAAGAAGATTAGCCTCGTATTTTGTGTTGAATACTATGGCTACTCCTTCTTTTCTTTGATTGTCATTGCCTGAATATTACATTTTGTATTTATTGCTCAGAAAGATCTATTATGTCGATCTGGTACTTATCTAATTCCTCAGCTAGATCCATTTCTTTGCCATTCAGGCTTCTTACGTTGATAGTACCGATCTTTAACTCTGGTGATGTTGAGTTGGGGTTTATTTTCAGATTTGTTCCAGTAGCTGACTTTTCGCTGTTCGCCCTGGTTCCCTGGCGAAAACAACGGGGGCCTTGTCTAACCGGGCGACGCCCCAGCCAGCATGAAGTTTTGTCATGTTGTACCATCATTTTTTATTTTGGTTTAACCAATAAGAATACAATTTGGTCGGCTAAATCCCAAATTGCCAGCCCATCCTCGTTCGTTCAGTATCCAAGTAGATACCCAACAGGGTGCACCACGAGAAGGTGAGGATTGGACATTAGGTCAGAAGCCCTGGTCGGTTCTCTGCATTCCTTTAAAGGCTATGTGGAGGTCTCCTCTCAATTATACAGCTTTGACCCTTAAGCACCTCGGATTATTTTCTTCCTTTCATTAATATTTTTATATACATATATGTATATTTTTTATTTTCACATAGTTCAGAAACACTGATCATATTATCAGAGAATGCAACTGTGAATGGAGAGGCTAATCTTCCTCCAGTGGAAAGAGTGACCATGAGATGATCACCTGGGTTGTGGCCAGTAACATGAAAACTTCTGTGAGGAAAGGATATATTTAAAACAGCAATGGTGTCCAAAACCTAAGGACGAAAAATATTTCTGAAGATTACAACTGCAAATTCGATGAATCAGCTTGTGGAAATTTGTATAACTAATGATTTTGAGTAGAAAGTGGGCACATGTTCAAATTATCAAATCGCACGCAAAGGGGTGACGTGGTAGCACTCAACAGGATAAAAGGCTTTGCTAAGCAAATTGTGTTTGAAGGAAGCTCTTTTCATAAAGGAATAAAGCTGCAAACTTGGATGTCTTATAATGTATCAAAGAAATCATATATAAGATTTCATGTGGGAAAGAATTACTGGAAAGGCAGAAGAAGACTGCAGAATTACTAATATTGCCAGAGAGATTGTAATCTCTTACAGCATTTTATCCAGGCTCTTGCAGCATTTCAAAGGAATGGAATGTATTTCAGACATTTGCTAAGTGGTTGCTCTTGCTCTACCACAGAGCATGAAAACAGATTTTTGGTTATAACAGCAAAACATAATCGATGCACCACAGTAGGTCAGCTTGCAAGTCAGTTCGACTGAAGCGCAGGTATGCAGATATCTCAAACAACTGTTGCAAGACATCTGTGACAAGTAGGCCTATACACCCGAAGGCCTGTATGTCTTATTTCTCAGAGACATTATCTAGATATCTAGGTGATTTCGTGCAGGAAGGTATTGAGAAGAGAAAAGAAAGGCCAGTAGTCTGTGTCCCTTTATCCACAGCTCATTGTAGAGCACATTTTCAGTGATGCTGTATCCATAAAAATTGGACAAGACACCAGTGGGCTAATATACTCATGTTGGAGGTTTAATGGAATATTATCAGCACTGAGAAAGGATTAAAACTAATTTTAATATTTCGTCTCCATCACAGAGACATCTTCAGGGATTACTAAAAACTTTTTGTAACAACACACAAATATAATACAACAGTGAGTGAAACTAAAGTCCTATCAAGGTGGTGCGCAGGTGGCCTAGGATGTAAAGGGGATCTCTGATAATTAATGTTTCCCAAATTTTGGGAAGTTTAATGCAACCGTATTTGTTTAAATTTGGTTGATTCCTGAGTGCAGATGCAGATTCAAAGAATAGTCTTTCTTTTTTGAATTTACTATGATGGAGCATGGTAGTTTTTTCCCAGGAGATTCTGTGGGTTCTATCCAAAACATGGTCTGCAAAGCCAGATTGACCATAATCGTGATTACAGATGTATGACTTGTGTTCTTCTAACCAGATGGTTGCTGATCTGCTTGTCTGTCCAAAGTAAGCCAGTTTACAGGCACAAGGTACTCTATATACTCCAGGCACTGAGAGAGGAGGGAGCTGGTCTTTGGTGGAACGGATAGGGATAGCAAGTTTATGATGGGGCTTAAAAGCTGTATGGAGGTTGTATATTTTTAATAATCTGGCTATTTTTTCTGATGTGCCACAGATGTAAGGTATGGTGATGGCATTTCTGAAGTCCTTCTGAAGAGATGGTCGGATAATGGGGAACGACTTGTTTATTTTTTTAATATTAGCCATTGGAAAGGAAGGGCAGTTTCACTGGAACAAAGACTGGGGCTGTATTGGTAAGAGTTTTAATAATGCCATATTGCTGAGAGGGGTGGTGGTGGTGAGAGAGTGTGTGAATGTATCTGCCTATATGAGTAGGTTTTCTATATACAGAGAAAGAAAGGTTACCATTAGGAAGGTGTATTACTGAGGTGTCTAGGAAGGGTAAACTATTGTTATTTTCCTTTTCCATTGTAAAATGGATTCTTGGATGTAGACTATTGAGGTGACTGAGGAAGGAATCTAATGTGTCTGGGCCATAGAGCCAAATAGAGAGCAAATCTACATATCTTAGCCAGATAGAAGGTTTTAGAGGGGAAAGTCTATGGCTCGTTTTTCAAAATTTTCCATGTAAAAATTGGCAAGAGGGGGTGAGATGGGGGAACCCATGGCAGTTCCCTCTATCTATTTGTAGATTTTGTTCTTCCAAGAAAAATAACCAGAGTTGATGGCAAAGGAAAAGAGCTCTAAGATATAAGGAAAAACGTTTTTTAAGAGTGTTAAGGTGTCAATTAGGGGAATATTGGTAAACAATGAAATGATGTCAAAGCTAACCAATATGTCTGTATTATTTCAAGTAGGATTTTCAATTAAGTTTTTAAAGAGGGTAGAGTTTTTTTACATGAGATGTGGTAAGACCAGTGAGTGTGGATCAAAGAGTTAGCTAGCTGCTTTGACAATTTGTAGCAAGGTGAATTGGTGGCATCTACTATAGGTCTTAGGGGAGAATTAGGTTTGTGGATTTTATGTAAACCGTATATACGGGAGGGGATGAGAACTGGATGGTTTGAGTTTTTTTGTAATGTCAGGAAGCCAGGAGGACACTTTTTTAAGATAGTTTTTTAATTTTTTAACTCGAGTTTTTGTGGGATCATGTTCAAGTGGTATGTAGGTAGCGCAATCATGGAGAATAATATCCATTTTCCGATTATATTCTGAGGTGTTAAGAACGACTGTAGCATTACCCTTATCACCTCTGGTGATGACAATACTTTTTTCTATCCATAATTTTCTGAGGGCAGAGAGTTGTCTGGAAGATAAATTAATTTTTGGAGGTGAGACTGGGAGAGGATGTTAGCTACATCAAGTCTGATGTTATTGGCTGTTTCTGGAGCTAAGTGACAGATTTCGCATTCGATGTTGTACATAATATCCAATACCAGAACGTCTTTAGGTGCGATGGCAAAATTGCGTCCAAGGCTTAGGGCACTAACGGCATCTTTGCTGAGTCTTTTAGACGATAGTTGACTACTGTATGGAACAGCTGAACTTGAGGTAGCGGTTGAAATTTACAAAGGTTATTAAAATTTCTGACGTGCTTATTTTTTTATTTTTTGGAATTCTTTCTGAGATGCCAAAGAGAATGGACCAAAGTCTGCCATGGATTCCCCCACCCTCACCAATTTTTACATGGAAAATTTTGAAAAACGAGCCATACTCTTCCCCTCTTCTAAAACCTTCTATCTGGCTAAGATATGTAGATGATGTGTTCTCTATTTGTCCTCATGGCCCAGACACATTAGATTCCTTCCTCAGTCACCTCAATAGTCTACATCAAAGAATCCAGTTTAAGATGGAAAAGGAAAATAGTTTACTCTTCCTAGACACCTCAGTAACACGCCTTCCTAATGGTAACCGTTCTTTCTCTGTATATAGAAAACCTACTCATACAGGCAGATACATTCACAAACTCTCCCACCACCCCTATCAGCAATATGGCATTATTAAAACTCTTACCATTAGAGCCCGCAATCTTTGTTCCAGTGAAACTGTCCTTTCAACCGAACTCAAACACATACACAACACCTTCCTTTCCAATGGCTACAGTGACTACAGAATTAAAAAAATAATCAAGTCCCTCCCCACTCCCCGACCATCTCTTCAGAAATGCCATCACCATACCTTACATCCGTGGTACATCAGAAAAAATAGCCAGAAGTATTAAAATTAGTTTTAATCCTTTCTCAGTGCTGATAATATTCCATTAAACCTCCAACATGAGTATATTAGTCCATTGGTGTCTTGTCCAATTTTTATGGATGCAACATCACTGAAAATGTGCTCTACAATGAGCTGTGGATAAAGGGACACAGACTACAGGCCTTTCTTTTCTCTTCTCAATTCTTTCCTGCACGAAATCATCTAGATCAGTGCTTCCCAAACTTCTGGATGTCAGGGCCCCCGTTGCAAAAATTAAAATATTTCACGGCCCCCCTCGAAAAAAAATCGTAACAGAGAGATATATTATTATAATATTTATTGTATTTATATTCAATACAAAACATACACAGCGAATATTGCAAAAATCAAATGCATATATTACATTTTTTGCCTCTTATCGTTTGGTTCTGAAGACGATGTGGGCTGTTCTGATAAAATATGAAATACTGTCCTTTTTTTTTTTTTTGAGTCTGTTTCTGCTTCTGATTGTTCGCAGGATTTTTTTTATTTTTTTATCAGCCACTTCTCCATCTCAGAGTTAAATTTTTTAACATAGAATAGATCAAATAATATCACCACTTACCGATACTGGCACACCACAGACTGATAACATGAAATTAGTGAATATTATGAATAAGGGAATCCCCGGACCAGAAACAATTTTCTCTTTTGCGACTTTTCTCCCTTTAAGGAATTAATCCTAACGCAAAACAGACAGCAAAGGCAGGTTATTAAAACGTGCATATGATTGGTGCGGTATTAACAAAAGATCGTGCAACCGAAAGATAAAAGCATAGCTGACAACTGATTGAAATGCTAACTCTCTTCAACCGAATTCCATATGTGAAACTACCATAACATTCATTATATATATTACTTAGTTTTAATACTTTCACGAATTTTAACACGTTTGGTTGAATTTTATTGCTGCCTTGGAAAATCGAACTCACACACATCTAATTAATAACAACAGTTTTTAGTCAGATACTGTGTTTACCCGTGCAACATATTATTACTATTATTATTATTACTATTATTACGGGCAACTCCAGGGAGTCATTAGACTCATCGAGGGAGGCCCCAAATCATATTCATCACAACTATCTGACATTCATACAGTATCTATCATACCTCGCCTTAAACTCATTCACTGTCACAGCATCCACTACAGACTCAGGGAGCGCATTCCACTCATTCACTACTCTAAAAGTAAAGAACCCAGCTCTAACACCTTTACTAACCACACTTTTGCCCAGTTTCCATGGATGTCCCCTAGTCCTCCCACAACCAGCCCTGTTCTCAAAAATATCTTCTGAATTAATTTTATAGAAACCCTTCAGTAATTTGAATGTCTCAATCATATCTCCCCTCCTCCGCCTATCAACCAATTTTTGCAACCCACAAATCCTCAACCTGTTCTCATACGGTTCATTCCACAGACCTGCTATCATCTTGGTCACTCGCCTCTGGATCCTCTCCACCTCCTCCCCATCAAGAAGAAACCTAGGTGACCAAATCTGAGCACAGTAGTCTAGATGGGGTCTTATCAAGGCTCAATAGAGAGGAACAATAACCTGCTTGTCTCTGCTTGTCAACGTATTCTTCAGCAACCAAGTGATTTGATGAGCTGTTTTGGTCACTTTTGCAATGTGTCCCCTAAATTTCAATTCCTTATCCACCAACACTCCTAAATCTCGTGCCTCATCAATTTCCTGGAGCAGGGTTCCACCAATGCAGTAAACTGCTGCCAATCTTTTCACCCCAAAATGCATAACCTTAAATTTTGCAACATTAAACTGACATCCATTCTCCTTAGCCTAGACCTCCAATCTATCCAAATCATCCTGCAAAATTTTGACATCATCTGCATTCACTATTGCCCTACCCAACTTCGCATCATCCGCAAACAAATGAACTGTTCCTCTCAGATCATTTCCTATATCATTTATGAACAAATTAAACAGCAGTGGTCCAAGAACAGATCCTTGTGGCACACCACTAGTCACAGGCCGTCTTGTGGACTCTACTCCCGAGTAAACCACTCTCTGATATCTCTCCGTCAACCACCCTCCTATCCATCTCACCAACCCTATGTCCATTCCCATATGCTGCAATTTACTGATTAGAATTCCATGTGGAATCCTGTCAAAGGCCATGGCAAGGTCCAGTAGAATCACCGTAAACCCATTACCCTTATCCAGTTCAGCCGTCACTGTGTTATAATACGTGAGCAAGTTACTGAGGCATGACCTACCCTTCACAAAACCACGCTGTCCCCGATACAGTATCCCATTTTCTTCTATCCAATCTTGTATTTTCCTCTTGACTATTTTCTCTAAGACCTTGACAATGATTCCTGATATGCTAATTGGTCGGTAATTTACAACAGCAGTCTTGGAACCACCTTTATGCAGTGGAACTATTTTCCCCTCTTTCCACCCGCTCGGGACTAACCCAGACCCGAGACTCAAATTAAACAAAATGGTCAAGGGTACTGACAATTCTTTAGCTGCTTCTCGTACAACACGAGCTGGTATACCATCCAATCCCACAGATGTATTGACATTGAGGTTATGCAATAGACTACTCACCTCCACTTCATTAACCACAATTCCCGTATAATCTACTGGTTTATTCGTTTCTGCAATGTCACCACCTGGATGATATACTTTTGCAAAGTGCTCACTCAGTAACTCAACTATCTCAACTGATTCAGTTACCTCCCTACCATCGGCATTCTTTAAAATCAATCTGCCATGTACATTTTTCCTTTTACTTGCTACATATCTAAAAAACTGTTTAGGATTCTCTTTAGCCTGCTTGGCCAATGTTCTTTCGTAATCCTTTTTTGCTTTTCTTACCACACTCGTCACCCTTCTGGCCTGGCCTTTATACCGTTCATGGGCCTGCCGGTCACCCTTCTCCTTAAATTCCCTCCATAGTTGTTTCTTTTTTTGCAACTCAAGCTTAATGGTGTTATTCATCCATTTAACCCCTACTTGATTTATTATTCGGACTCTAGGTATACAGTCAGCCATTGCTTCATGCAAGCACTTCTTAACTACCTCCCATGCACTATCAACTTCTAGTCCTTGCAGTTGTACATGCCATGGCACTGAACCAATCAAACTCCTAAGCTTGTCATACTTTCCAGCCCGATAATTCCACATGTACCCTGTCTTAATTGAAAATTCTACACCTTTAGCCACCTCCCAAGTTAAGACCCTATGATCACTCTCACCGATTGGTGGCAATGTGGTCATATTTGTTACAGCCAAATCCTCAGATGTAATTACTAGGTCAAGCACTCTCTGACCCCTAGTATTTTCCATTACATGCTGTCGCAGATAGTTATCCCTTAATAACCGCATAAAATCCAGTTCCTTCCTCCCGTGTGTCCTCTCCTCACTCCAATCAATGCGACCATAGTTGAAATCTCCCATAATAATCACCCTCCTTCCACCCATTTCTTCTATTTGCTTGTGCATACTATCACCACCATCTTTTCCATCACCTGGTCTATAGCAGCACCCAATTGTATATTTAGTTCTGCTAGACACAATCTCACACCAAATGGCCTCAAATGTGCTCTTTTCTCTATCCTGCAATTCAACTTCTATTCTCCTTGGCTGTAGCTCATCAGCTATCATCAACAATACTCCTCCCCCCATTTTATTCTCTCTGTCATTCCTGAACACACTATACCCATCACATTCAATCCCACTAGTTATATCATCTACAGTCAGCCATGTTTCACTAATACCTATAACCTGTGGTCTGGAAGTGCCAACCATGGCCAAAAACTCTTCCTTCTTGTTCCTAATACTCCTAGTATTAGTGTACATGAATTTAAGACCCCCATTAGCCCCAACCCTACCTTGATGCCTTATATTAACTCTCCCTCTCTGATTTGTTGTCCTTATTTGCTCTGGCATATTATATTCATTCTTACATTCAACTGCCTCCATAAGGACTGTATCTCTACCCCCCCCCTAACAAATCTAGTTTCCCTGAATTTGCACATCCACTACATTCAGCAACACTTTCTCAAGTCTTCTTACACCGTAACCATTCAAATGCAAGCCATCCATCTTATATAGATCCTTTCGCCCATCAAACTCACTCCACACATCCACAAATTCCACATCACTCGTCATACATAACCCACGCATAAAGTCATTTGCAATTATAGCCCTCCTTTTAGACATTTCACTGTCATACATATATGGTTTTGTTTCAGTCTATACAGCATAGTTTCTGTATGAGGAGACACGTGATTCATTAATTAGTGTGTTTTTATCCCAGTTGTCTCTAATTGCACTATTTGTTGAGAATATATTACACAGACTCCTCATACCTTATTCACTGGCATAATAAAAGTACTTGTTTTTATTGCCTCTGCAGTATAGTGGTTGTTAGGGAGGGGTGTTGTTTACCACTGCAAGAGAGTTACTATCTCCCTACATGAACTTGTTTAAGCTTTTTTTTTTCATGTATGAAGTATATGCGAAACTTTTATTGGTAACAGAAAACTAACTCGGATGACAGTGATAATATAAAACGAGTTTTGATATGTATATAAAGTCAATATCAACAGTCCCTGATTACAAACGTGTGATGAAAGGGACAGGAAGATTTGGAGCTTCCCTGGAGAGCATTCGAAGTAAATACAATTAACCACTGCTTTGAAATTAAACATATGAATAAACAATATTTACTAATATTCATTAAGCGCCGAAATACACAGGAAGCAAAGTTTGTGAACCAACACCAATGTGTGAATTTTTGCATTAAAATATAAAAAATAACAAAAAAAGAAATAATAAACAATAAAAGTTAAATACGTTTCTTTTAAAATAAAAAAAAATCTACTTAGTCTTAAAACATTTTAAAATTGTTTTCATTATTTCACGTCCCCCCCCCTCAACAAACCTATGGCCCCCAAGGGGGCTGCGGCCCACAGTTTGGGAAGCGCTGATCTAGATGATGTCTCTGAGAAATAAGACATACAGGCCTTTGGGTGTATAGGCCTACTTGTCGCAGATGTCTTGCCACAATTGTTTGAGATATCTGCATACCTGTACTTCAGTGGAGCTAACCTACTGTGGTGCATCGATTATGTTTTAAGCTCTGTGGTAGAGCAAGAGCAACCTCTTAGCAAATGTCTGAAACACATTCCATTCCTTTGAAATGCTGCCCAGAGCCTGGATAAAATGCTATATGAGATTCCAAACTCTCTGGCAATATCAGTAATTCTGTAGTCTTCTTCCACCTTTCCAATAATTCTTTCCCACATGAAATCTTATAGATGATATCTTTCATATCTATACAGTACCACAGGGAATACCATTGCTTTCACGATTCTGATTTTTGTTGTGAAGCTAATATATCTTTAAAAATATTGCTTAAATTTGTCATTGCTTTCCTTCTGAGTAATAATCTTCTTCTAACTTCTTCAGTACAATACCCATTTTTATCAATTCGGGATCCTAGGAGCACAAAATTGTTAACTACTTCCCATTTTCCATTTTCTCCCCATCTACTTCAAAATCATTAAGTTCACATGTTGCCATAACTTTTGTCTTTTTGAGGTTAAGTTTAAGGCCATATTTAGCACTTTCTTCTTTAACTTTCATAACAAGTTCCTCCAAATCTTCTTTACATTCTGCTAGCAAGGTGGTATCATCTGCATACCTCAAATTATTAATATTTCTTCCACCAATTTTAATTCCACTGAAGACTCTTCCAGCCCTGCCATTCCTAAAATGTATTCGCTGTACAAGTTAAACAGGTATGGAGATAAAATACATCCTTGTTGCACCCTTTTACCTATTTTGAAATATTCAGTTTCTCCAAGATCTGTTCAGAGAGTAGCTTCTTGTTCATAATAAAGATTCCTCAGAAGGATAATGAAATGCTCTGGTACTCCATTGCTCTTAACACATTCCACAGTTTCACATGATCTACAGAGTCAAAAGCCTTACTATAGTCAAGGAAACAAAGGTAGACATTCTTTTGATATTCCTGTGCTCTTTCTATTATCCATCTCACATTGGCGATCTAATCTCTTGTTCCTCTGCCTTTTCGAAATCCTGCCTGTTCACCTGGCATTTCTCTCTTCATGAATGGTTCCAGTCTTTTCTGAATGATCTTAAGTAAGACTTTACTTGCATGAGAAATCAGTGCTATAGTTCTGTAATTTTCGCACTCTCTTGCATCACCTTTCTTCAATAAAGATATATAAACTGATTTTTTCCATTCCCTAGGCCATGTAGTTGTGATCCAAATTTGCTGACACAGAGCTGTTGAAATTTTAACTGCTTCTTCTCCCAGGGCTTTGAGCAGCTCAATAGGTATTCCATCCTCTCCTGGTGCTTTCTTACTGGATAGCTGCTGCAGTACCCACCTCAACCTCACTCACCAGTGGTACTGGCTCCTGTGTATAATCCTGCTCTTCAAAGTTCTCAGTAATTTTGGAGACATTTCTGTAAAGGGTTTTTGTATACTCTTTCCATCTTTCTTTGGTGTCTGAAGCTTCTATAAGATATCCTTTGTGATTACTTTTCAATATTGTCACCTTGATGCAGAACTTCCCTGTCAGTTCCCTCATCTTTCTGAAAAGATCTCTTGTTTTGGTCTTCATTTGTTGGCATTATTCCTGGTTCAAGTATTTTCCTTGTCTCTTCTGGTTTGTCATTGAAACTCTGCATTCAAATGCCGCACTCCCTGCAAATTTCCTGTGGCCTTCATTTTCCTCCTTTCTTGAGCAGTTTTGATGGCATCTTCTGGCAGCCATTTAAACTTCATTTTACAAACTGTTGGAATATTCTTCTTTGCTTCTGTTTTAATTATATCTTTAATCTCTTTTTATAGTTCATCTGGTTCTCTTTCACACAAATTGAGTGTGTTGAATCTGTTCTGTATACTAATATTGTATCTGGTATGTTTCCAAGATCAGATCTGATTGACATTTGTGATGTTTTCAGTTTTCGTAATTTCACACTTATCTTAGCCACTAATAATTCATTGTCTGTTCCACAGTCTGCACCTGGAAAAGACTTGAGAGACTGAATTGCATTCTCCATAGTCTTTGTCCAAGTATTTGATTTCTGTATTGTCCATCAGGTGATGTCCATCTGTACAATCTCCGTTTATGCTGTTTAAAGCAGGTGTCAGCAACAAACAAAGAATTTTCTGCACAAAACTCAACTAGTCTCTTCCCTGCAGTGTTACGAATACCTAAACCAAAACGACCTGTTATTGCTTGTTCCTCGGTTTCTCACACATTTGCATTCCAATCTCCGATAAGTAGCCATAAATCTCGCTTTGGTGTTGCATCTATCATTTCTTGTAACTTGCCATAAAATTCTTCTATGTCTTCTTTTGGTGCCTCTATAGTGGGTGCATAAACCTGAATGATGATCATATTCATTGGATATTTCTCTCAGAGTCCACTGACTCTGAGAGAAATGATTCTGTCACTCACTGGATTATAACCTAATACATACCTAGCCATCTTTTTCCTGAATAAGAAGATACTCCATTTTTATGATTTGTCTCATGTCCTGAGTAACACACCATATAGTCCTCTGACTATAAATGGTTCATTCCTGTCCATCTAAGCTCATTTATTCCCCAATATCCCATAATTTGCATTATGAGATAGTAAGGCAACTGACGAGAAGTTATACCACCTTTGCCACGAGTTGCCCAACTCCTGAAAATACTTCAGGTGCAAACTTTGTTTGCTTACACTTGGATAAAGGATTAAACCAAATATATAACTGGCAGCATAGCCAAGTGAAAAAACTTCCATCAAATTATTAACATCTGACCTCCATGGAGTCACTCATTGTGGGAGGTACATGCTACTCAGACAAAGCTCATCCAACTGTGCCTTAAACTGATTCAATGTGTCTACACTCAACAACACACTTAGGCAATGCATTCTTCAACGCCACTCTCCATGTAAAGAACCTGCTCCTCACTCTGCTCGCACCTCCTTATACAGTGTCCAGGGATGGCCTCTTGTTCTACTCCCCCTCTCTCATTCTATGAAAAATCTCTTCCATGTTGACCTAATAACCCCTGATTATTATTATCTGAGACCTCCAGAGAGTCAAGGACTCATCAAGAGAGACTATAAATCACCCAAACCAGCTATCATACCTTCCCTTAAATTCATTCACACTAGATGCACCTCACTACTCCTAAAGACAAACTATTTTACTCACTCAATGCTCTGTGAGAGAAAAACTTAGCTTTTACCCTTTTATTGACTGCAAACAAACTTCCATGAATGCCCCCATATTCCCTCCCCACCATCCACATAACAAAAAATTTCAGCAGATGATATTCTATAACACCCATTCAAAAGTTTATAGACATTTAATCATATCATCCCTCTTTCTCCTATTAAGTAGAGTCTGTAATCCACATACTTGCAATCTGTCCTCATAATCTAAAACCCATAATCTGGACACAATTGTAACTCTTCTTTGCACCCTTTCCAGAGTTTATCTCCTTGGAACCCAGGAAAACAAATCTGCACACAATAATCCAAGTACGGTCTTATCAAAGCCTTATAAAAAGGCAAAATAACTTCCTTATCCTTCCATGTCAAGGTTTGCTTCAACATTGCAATTATCCTTTGAACGACAATGACCCATGGATTGAACCCTGAACCTTAAATCTGGCAGATTCACACCCACTGTATACCTTTTGATATCTGTCTGTCTATCAACCATTCATTGATCCAAGTCAAGAGTTTATAATCCAATCCCATATTCTCCAGTTTATGCAACAGATTTTCATGTTTTATCTTATCAAATGCCTTAGAAAAATCCATCATTATCATATTGTATCAATTTCTTTTATCCATCTTGGCAGTAAAATTGTTATAAAATATAAGCAAATGGCTAAAACACAACCTTCCTTTAGTAAACTCATGCTGTTCCTTGCAGCATGAGTTTAGATAGCTTATTTGTCCACCCATTTCGGTATGTGAGTTCTTAACAACTTCTCTATAATTTTCACTACCACAAAAGACAAAAAAAAAACACATTTATAATTTCAAAATTATTTTTTTATTTTTCAACATAATCTCCCTTAAGACTAATACATTTATTCCAGCGATGCTCCAGCACCATTAACCCATCCCTATCGTCATGGTTCTCAGTAAGATTTACAAAATACACCTCTACAGCTGGAATCACTTCTTGATTCGAAGAAAAAGGCTGACCAATGAGAAAGAGTTTTAGTTTTGGGAAGAGATAGAAGTCAGAGGGAGCCAAATCTGGGGAATAGGATGGACGTTCCAACAATTCATAGTGCAGATCCCTTAATTTTCCCATTGCCAAAACACCTTTGTGGGCAGGTACGTTGTCCTGATGAAAGATGATTTTTTTCCTTCTGCAAACCAGGTCTTTTCTCATGAATTTTTTCATCTAGCCTGGTTAAAAGATTGGAATAATATTCCCCAGTTATTGTTTTACCCTTTTCAAGATAATAAGCAAAATGCCTTTAGCATCCCAAAACATCGATGCCATAACCTTTCCTGCTGATGGAACCAACTTTGTCTTCTTTTGCACTGAACAACCGGCTTCTGCCCATCATTTTGACTGCTGTTTGGATTCTGGTGTGTGTGTGTGTGTGTGTGTAATGGTGAATCCAAGTCTCATCCATAGTAATAAATCGATGCACAAAATCAGTTAAATTCTTGTTAAAACGCTCCAAGCATCATTCAGAGATTTTCATGAGAATGCGTTTTTGATCTGCTGTGAGCAAGTGCAGCACCCATCTTATGCAAAGCTTTTTCATTTGCAATTCTTCATGCAAAATATATCCTACACATTATTTTGAAATGCCCATAGTCTCAGAAATTTCACAAACTTTGACTTGCCGGTCATCCAATAACATATCGAGCACTTGATCAATGATTTCTAGAGTTACACTTTTTGGACGTCCTTCACGTGGATCATCTTCAATTCTGGTACGGCCACGTTTAAACTCTGCAGCTCATTTCTTAATTGTTGAAAATGAAGGAGAACAGCGTCCATAAACTTTTATGAACTTCAAATGAATTTCTTTTGGTGTTAAACCTTCTTTTTCAAAGAATTTTATAACCGCATGTTACTCAATTTTATCAATTTCAAGGGATACAGACAACATTTTTGCTTCAGACAGCTATATAAAACAAACTACTTGATAGAATGACTTGCAATTTCACATGGATGCTTATGACAGATGCACCAACTTAGAAAAAAAAATATTGTCGATAGTGTTGCCATCTATGGTTGAGGCTGAGAACTTTTAAGACCACCCTCAGAAGTTTATGGGATTTATAATTACATCTCATGCAGGTTCGAATATTTTGGGATAGTGCATTGACAGAATTAGTCCAATGTGTTGTTCACAAACCATTTAATTTAGTCAAAAGGAAATACTCACAGAATGAGTCACATATGTATACAATATCATTACAATTCTCTCAATTCTTTCTAATCTAACCTTAGTTGTAAGCTAATTCACAAGTCTAGCGTAACATTAAACTGACAATATAAAGGTATACCTTGTTTAAGCCTAATTTAACATTAATATACATTATATCATAAACACTTGACATATATTCTTCATCAGTATTATAACTACTTACAATTCTTCTTCAACATAGTCTTTCAGATTGACCTTTTGTTCACACATAAGTCTTCTTCTTGTCTTTTTTTCCCCATTTGCTGGCTCATTCCTGATTTTCCTGCTAAATTTCTTCCTTGTCCAAGTTATCTATTATTCCTTGCTGTATAAGACCCTTAACTTGGTGGCGATATACAGCTCTTTCCTTTCGAGATGATTGACACAATACTTCTCACATGGAGAGAGACCCAGGTAGAAAACTCGGAACCCACGACAGCGAACTTAGCGTGATTGCGGACCCAGGTAAGAGAAAATTTGAGAACCCTAAGACAAACTTCCTTCTTTTTCAATTTCCAACAACAACAACCTCACATGATGGAGGACCCTGTTAAGAGAAGGTACCCTTTTCCGATACCTTGTTGTATGGCTTTTCCAGGTATACAGAACCAATGCACTGATCCTTGTCATACTTCCATAATTTTTCAACTATTTGTCACAACGCTATTTGGCCTGAATCCAACTTATTCTTCTCCCAGCCTCTCATCAAGTATGCTTCTATAAACCTTATCTGAAAAAATAAGTAGAGAAATTCCTCTGTAATTCTCACATTCAACATTATTTCCTTTCTTATAGATGAGAGCTATGAGAGTGCTACGCCAATCATCTGGAATTTGACTTTCTGACCAGGACCTTTGAGTTATTTATGCAGTGGCCAGTGCAAAACTTTTATATGCCCATATTTGAGCATTTCTGGTCATATATCCACTCTAGATGCCTTTCCACATTTCAAGGTTTGGTTCTTGTTTACAAACGGTTTCATTCTTTCTTCAGTAATATTTGTATAGCTGAGTCCATTGTTGACATTTTACAGGTGAACTGTGTGGAGGACCCTGACATGCAGAAATAAAGAGGTTATGATGCCAATGTATAAAGCCTTGATCAAAACTCATAAGGATTATTGCGCATAAATTTGGTCACCGGTGTTGAGGCTATGTTAGAAAGGGTCCAGAGAAGATTCATAAAGGTCATCTTTGCAATGTGGAGTAAGAGCACAGATCGAGAAAACGTAAATCGCAAAAGCCTCGTGAATAGGAGGAGGGGAAGATATGATTGAACTAGTCAAGGGTATAGCTAAGTCTATAGTTGACCACCTGTAAGATGTTAACAATGTGGAAGACCCTGACATGCAGAAATAAAGAGGTTATGATGCCACTATATAAAGCCTTGATCAGAACTCATAAGGATTATTGTGCACAAATTTGGTGATTGAGTTTTCATGGTGTTGAGGATATGTTAGAAAGGGTCCAGAGAAGATTCGTAAAGGTGGTCGGTGGCCTTTACAATGCAAAGTATGAGCACAGATCGAGAGAAGGTAAATCGCAAAGTCTCGTGAATAGGCAGGGGGGGATATGATTGAGACATATAAGTTAGTCAGGGGTTGTTATCAGGTTGATATGAAAGAGATTTTTCTTTACAAGCAAGTTCTTTAC
This sequence comes from Typopeltis vanoorti, assembly GCF_054136105.1. Taxonomy (NCBI): domain Eukaryota; kingdom Metazoa; phylum Arthropoda; class Arachnida; order Uropygi; family Thelyphonidae; genus Typopeltis; species Typopeltis vanoorti. Next base: position 77,739,109 of record NC_143561.1, read on the forward strand.
AAGGAGAGTGATTGCCGAGTGGAACACAATGCCTGAGTACGTTGTGAATATGGACACACTGAATCAGTTTATCCATTTCTCCATTTTGAAGTTTGTCCACATAACTCTACTTGAGACTACCTTCCAATCAAGAAGTTTATTTTATGTTTGATGTTAAATACTATTACTGCTCCTTCCTTAATCATTCCTGAATATAACATCCTATATGTATCATTTAGTAAGATCCCACCTGTTTTTGTCTTCTTTGTTTCAGTGATGCCAATTATGTTCATGTGGTACTTTTCTAGTTCTTCTACAAGCTCGATTTCCTTTCCATTAATACTTCTTATATTGATGGTTGATCTTCAGATCTTCTGACAGCGAGTTTGTTCTTCTTTTTCTACATGTGGAGCTTGAATCTTAAATCTACCAGCCTCCAAACAATTTTACTCACCCAAGGTAGCATTCTACTTTATATAAATATTGTTATAGGCAATGCTTTAAAAAACTAAATGTTATGACTGATGACAAAACAAAGTACTACATTCTTTAATTCTCACTATACATTACACATAATTATACAAAAATATGCTTTCCTTTAATGTGGGTTTAAAATGCACACCACAACACAACTTGTCACAATTCAGTTTGGATCTTTCATTTATTGCTTATAATAAAGGGTGAATTTATATAAATTATCCATAAATAATAATTTAATAGGAATGACAAATAATAAAACCATGAAAAGAAGAAAGTAGGTAGCACACGCTGTAGAGCCAGAGTTGCTTTTTACAACACGCTCAGTCACACAACCCAGTCTTTGACTTGTTTTTGCAAGATAATTATATTTTTTAAGTAACAGTATTAAAAAGCATTTGTTATGTAATATTTTGCAAGCATTTAATTACACTAAGCTAATTTGTGATGTGAGCAATGAAAATAAACTTAGGACAAAACTATATTACAATTGCATACCTACTTAAAGGGTAAACGTGTTGGAAGAATAAGTTTTATAGATGTACTCAGTTTTTTTTTTTTTTGGAAGGGGGGGGGAGCCATGTTGCACCAGCACCTTTATTAACAGTGACACCATAACACATGGATGCAGTATAACTGTATTCAACTTTTCCAGCTAGCACAGAATTATTAATGGCACTTATTGTGCTCCAAAAAAAAAAAAAAAGTACTGGATGTACTTTATTTAATTAGATTGTGTCAATTGTAATTTTTTCTTTATAATTACCAGTTGATTTTGTTAATTATAGTGTAAGTAAACTACACTTTGTTTTTTTTAAAAAAAATGGACTGTCTATTACATATACATACTATATATGTGTAAGGTTAATACTGAACTTATAAATGAATCATTGATTTGATTAAAAATGTATTTATTGAAAATAACTAATCTAATTTAAATGCATATTCATGGAATGAAAAACTTGTTTTTTCACGCACTTCAAGTGAGAGACATATAATGTTTTCAAGTAAAATGTAATAACCATAACACATAATGGTGACTCATTTTTCATGACTGAAATGAAAACAGGAATATACTATGAGAAAAATGAGGGGATTTCTGGAACTCAATAATGGATATTTACGGAGTCTTTCATATTGAAAGAACAGCATTTAAAAGTTATCGATTATATTATTACAATGACAACAGAACAATAGCTGGAGGAAGAAGATACGGCAGGTTGAGTTTTTAATGGCTGTTTGTTTCTTTAAATGGAATAAAAGAAAGTGAAGATGATTGGTTTAAGTTATGACTTTTAGAGAAAACCAACAACTAAAATTGCAAGTGTTTTTTGTGATTCTTTAAAAGGTAATGGTGCAGTGTTCAAATAAAGGATTTTAGAACCAGAAGTTTTATTTCCGACTCTCTAGAAATAAAACTTTATTGATGAATTTGTTGGCAGCCACCCATGATCAAATAATCTAACAGTAAATGAGATGTTAAAAAAAAAAAATAAAAATAAAAAGTGATGCAAATTATGTGCTACAAAAAATAATATATTTTAAATGCATTTAGAACAAAGCTGAAAAAATTAATTTGCCACTTCTTTTTGATCACTCACCTATGGCAAGTGGATTTCTGAAAACCTGATTACAGGATACTGAAAATGCACTGTATATTTTTCTATATACAAATGTCAGGAGTAGGAATACAAGAAAGGAGTTTCTGGCATTGATTAACTCAAGTCTGTCTGTCTGAAGATTATTGGTATCAGCAAAACTTGGTTCACAGAGGAGGATGTCCCAACATCCTCCTCTGTGAAAGTAAACAGTGTGATAGATTGTTACTTATGGTGAGCGATGAGTAGTGCTCTCAACGATAGAGAATCAAGAGAGAAATGGTAATGGTCTCAAGTTTTACTACTTCGAGGGGGGGGGGTTAAATTCACATGTATAGCTGACACTGAATAACAAAGCAATTAATAACAATAAAATATTGTTGAATTATTCAGCGCATAACTGCATGCTGCTTGTATCTGAATTTATTAGTCTCTCATACTTCCCAAAGTATCTATTATGATATAGTCTTCTTCTATTAACAGCTATGAAAGAAAATCAACACTAGCCTCTTTTAATCTAATTAGTGATATAAAACAATTTCACGAACAATGTGATGAAATAACCTTTTGCCCTAGATATAATATAATATGCCCTAGAATAACCCCAGATGAAATAGCCTTTTGTAAGAGAATTAGATGATTCTCTTTTCAGTGAACTGCACTTGAAAATAAGCACCAAATTCTTATGATTTACAAAGCATATCAATAATTTTAATTTCGAATGCATCCCTCACAGAATATACCAATAATATTAAAATACTACTCACCAGATTTATCCAACATCTGAAAAAGAACACTCTGCCAAGCTGCATTCTGGTTTTGTAATTGTTGTTTTAAAGTATTTACTTGATGCTTCAGTTCTTCAACAGCTACTATTGCATCACTAAGTTCGTCATTATTTACAGACTCCTCTAACGAGATTGTTAATTCTTCCTGATTATTACGTGTTTTGTAGAACTGTACACTGCTTTCTGAATTCTCTTTCAGAATAGAATTTTGTGTAGTTAATTTATTTCCAAAATCTTGAAGTTCTTCCATTTCTTGTTTCATCTGAATCAACAACTTTTGTGAAACTTCTTCCCAGCTTTCGGCACCTTGTTTGGAAGCACTACTATCACTATGGAATAATGTTCCAGATCCTCTTGTTCTTAGGGAGGAAGATGCATTGGAAAATTGTCTATGATTATAACCAGTTACAGGATCCGACCAAAGATACAAATTACATTTCTGAAGGGATTGAGAAAGTTTTGTATGAAGAGCAGCATTTTCTTCAGCCATTGCTAAACTATGCAATTTCAATTTTTCATTTTCTTGAATAAAGGAATATAATTTTTCTTCAATTTCTGCCTTCATTTCAGAAATAAGTTTGATTCGCTCATCTTTTTCTTGACTCTCTTTTTGATACTTCAATTTTTCCTTTTCTAATTTTAAACTTTCTTCTTTCCATTTCAAAACTTCAGCTGACAGAAGTATTTTACATTGGTTGAGAAAAGTTATCTGATTTTCATAGAACCGAGGCCCTTTACAATCACCTGGACAAGAGTAACATTTTACATCTTTAATGTTTTTATCAGACATTTTACTACCACTCCTATATTGTATATCACTTAAAAGATATTCCATTCTTAAGCTGTACTTCATCCATGGTTACATGGCTAAAAGAGAGAGAGAAAAAAAAAATTTCAATTAAAAAATTTATTTATTTTTTTAAACCTTACTGATAACTACTGATTTAATAACATATTTAACATTTAATTTTATTAAATATGTATCTAGTTAGTAATAATTATTGTTTTCATAGTGAAATTATTAGAAAGGTTGCAGCAATTACAATAAGATCATAAAGGTGCATAATGTAGCAGATATGAGTAGAAAAACAAATTCAACCTATGTTGTGACCGCATCCTCTGAGTGCGCTCAAAAGTGGCTGGAGTTATTTACAGTAGAGGATAACAGCCTCCAAAATTCTGACAGTTTCTTAGAGCCAAATTTATTTAAATTAGGAGTGTCCTATTGAACATGTGATGATTCTTAGAACAAGCTTTTACTTTGAAGTCTTACTTATGTTTCTGCATCTTAGTGGATTACTGATGTTTAGCACAGAATCTGCTGGTTTGCTTTTCCCATACTGATTCATAAATATGTAGTTTATTGTGCGCTGTAGATCAGCACACAATAAGTTTATGTTGCAGTGGTCTCTACTTCTCATAATGGTAGATTTTTCATTTTCAAGAGAGCAGTAAAGGAGGCTAGTTTGAATAATGGTTTATAGATAGTTTGTCAGTATTTTCTTTTGTTTATTCTTTCAAAACTCTTTACAATTAACCCTAGAATAAAATTTTGAGCAGAAACTGAAATATTGCTTTCATTATCATCATTTCTAGAGAGTCAGGTGGTCCCAGATGGCTCTCTTTCTTACACTTTCTACTGTAAACCCACTGATATATTTAACACATACCTAAAAATTAATTCACATCATCATTCTTTACAAAAACAGGGCATAATATAAACATTTAACAACTAAAACCATTTGTCCAAATGACATTCTAAAATCAATTAGGAATTATAATACTTTCTCTAGTAATGGATACAATCCTACAGAAATGAAAAACTAACTATCCTCCTCTGCGCTAATGGTATCAAAGGTTGGTCGATTGGTAGAGCCTTTGCTACTAATGGCTCGCAAAAAGTTAAGCAAGTTTGAGTGCGGTTAGTAATTGGAAGGGTTCCAATCGTTCGATGATGTTGCCACACTCTCCCTCGATGAGTCTTTGGACTTTCTGGAGGTGTCACATAATAATAATAAATAACAGATCACTCAATAACAGTAGCAGTCTCTCTAGAACTTCTGAAAAATCCTTGACAAATATCAAGCACATACCATAATTAAGTTATCTTTCCTTATCCACTCTTTAAATAATGAAATCTGTCCCATTATCAGTATGAGTTCTTCCTATGGAACAGCCACAATCAACATCAACTTGCCTATTACGAGCAATCTGAAGGGTGCAGAGCTAAAAGAGAGGAAATGTCAAAATTACATATCAATGAATCAATACAGAAAAATCAAATTAACTGACCAAGTGTTTAGCACTTCATGCAATAAAATGCAGAAACACTATCTTAAAAAGATGGTCCAAAAATTCTAGAAATCAACACATGCTCAACAGGATACTGTGCTACAATAAAGAGCCAAGAGGCTATTTTTCCGGCGGCGTAAATTAAGTTAAGGGAATAATAAATCCCTCATTATTTTAAAGCCGATTTTCTGGCTTTAAAATAATGAGGGATTTATTATCCCCTTAACTTAAGGATACTGTGCTCTTAATTTAAATAAATGCCAGATGTGAGAAACTGACAAAAGTTGACTTATTATTAAAAAACACTCTTGACTACACTCTCATCACAGGGAGTAAATAAGAATTAGGACATTAAAGACACTCGGGAGATATTTTGTGCTCTATGAGAACATCTTGTGTGCTCAAGCAAAATACTGATAATAAATTATTTGCATCTTTTACCTGTTTTTTTGAGATAACCCATTAAACTTTAAAAACAGGGCTGCTGTTAGGATACATGCCACCCCTAAACAAGCACCATTTTGCTGCTCATAAATTCAATAAAATATGTAAAATTAAAACATAAAAGTGCTGGTTTTTTGCTGGTGAATAGATGAACTATGTTAGCTGTATAAAGTTATGCGTTTTAGTGAAATATTTTTGTTGAGGAGTATTTCTTTTAAAATTATGATGTTTAGGTTGAGCACATTGCATAAAGGTTTGTGTAAATTGTCTATTAGTTTTTAGTGAGTATACTTTATGAAACTAGTGGTAGAGAATGTGTGAGCAACTAAGCCTAATTTGAGTAGAAGCTTATTATAGTACTTTGTTGTATGCAGCTGCTTAAGGATTTCAGTCGCTAGTACTATGCTGCTCAATTTAGTTAAGGAATCCTAATATGAGGGGAGGGTTAGTGAGGGCCAACCACCCCTCCTGTAAAAACCTTATTGGATACGAAACAAGCACCACAGAAGCCTCGGAATTCAGACGCCTTTGCGACAATGATTATTAATCGTTTTAGGACCTGGAATATATGAAGTTTGGTAAAAGAAGGAGCTCTATTTAATAAAGAAGGAGCTCTATTTAATGTGACGAATGTCTTATGACAGTATAAAATAGGACTGTGTGCTCTGCAAGAGGTGCAATGGCTGGGACATAGCTCGACCCGCAATCAGGGGTACATGCTATACTATACTGGTGACGACAGAGAACGAAAAGTACTCAGAACTGCGTTTTTAGTTAGTGATAAATTTTTGTGTAATATTTTAGATTTTAAACCTGTGAACAATCGGCTGTGTACTATTAGAGTTAAGGGACGTTTTCAAAATGTGCCTATTGTGAACCGTTATGCGCCTACTGAAGAGAGCTCGGAAGAAGCTAAAGATTGTTTCTACGAAGTGCTTGAGCATACTTGTGCTAATCTACCATCCTATGACGTCAAGCTAGTAGTGGGAGATTTCAACACGAAGCTGGGAAGAGAGAGAGAGTGCATGTGTGTAGGCTCTCACTACCCCTTTCGTGGGTAGAGCCTACATGAGGAGTGCAACGATGATGGGATATGACTTGCGAGTTTTGCCACCGCTACGGGATGCTTTGTAAAGAGCACTATGTTTGCGCATAAAGACGTCCACAAGCAGACCTGGAGATCGCCGAACAGTAGAACAGCTAACCAAATAGACCATATACTAGTGTATCGATGTCACTACAGCTCCATCTCAGATGTGAAACGTTTCAGAGGAGCAGATGGAGATAGCGACCACTATCTAGTAGCCTACGATTTCAAGCATAGAATTGCGGTTCAGAAGCCTGCATGTCCTACCATATGATCGGCATGGGACCTGGATAAGTTGAAAACTGCGGAAGGCAAGCAGGCTTTCCAGTTAGAGTTGCAGAATTGATTTGGGGCGTTACGGGAGGAAGAGGATGATCCGAATGGGATGTGGGACACCATCAAAAATATGGTCATTAGCTGCCTTGAGAACTGTGGGAAAGAGAAAGAGGAGAAGAAAAGCATGGTTTATTAGAGAGTCTGAAGAAGCTGTAGCGAAACGAAGGGAAGCACTATTGAACTACCTAGTGGATAGCAGGAAGAAAGCTGCATATGAGAGGGTGAGAAGAGTGGTGACTACATATCTACCCAGGGAAAAGCGGAAGTATCTTAATGAGAAAGTGGCTAGTATAGAGAGAAATAGGGTGATGAATAATGGATGGGAGATGTACCGGACGATCAAAGCCATGTGAGGTGCCCAGACACAAGTGGCAACCATAAGAGATGACAGTGGAAATCTATTAACAAACTCAAAAGATGTTCTCGCTTGGTGGCGTAGATATTTCGCGAACTTGCTGAAACATCAATATCGAAGGATTATACTCCTCATCAAACTGCTGAACCATTTATTGAAGAGCCAACATTTAGTGAGATTACTTGTGCTATCAACTGGTGTGGCAAACCCGAGGTACCTGATGCTGGACCATGCCTTACTTCATGTAATACACATCTGTTATATTATCTGTAGACTGGTCCCTCCTCTTCCTCCCTTGATTCTTTCTTTCTTCTCTTCTTGCTCCTTCCCCCTAATGCTATTAGAGTATTCGAGGGGAATCTTTCCTATTTTTCTATGCCATTTCGCCTTGTGCTAACAGGACATTATCAAACACTGTAACATGATCAGGCCATCAAAAAATGTTCACACCACATCGTCCGTCACGTGGGTTACCAAGGGACGCGTTCGGGTTTTAGGCAGAGGGATCCGTTCGAAAAATATGTTACAGTCTCCCTCAGACACCACTCCTCAGCGCTCTGCTAGAGGAAACTTCATCAATGGGCCCCCTACCCGTTTGGGGAGGTGTTTAGGGGCAGCGCAAAGAAATGGTTCTGCAAAAGGACGGAAATGGCAACAACAACGGCACCAGACTATGGCTTTAGGCAATTGGAACATCTTCTCTCTGACAGGGAAGGAGTTGGAACTGGTTGAGGAAGCCAAGCGCTACCGGCTAGACTTAGTCGGGCTTTCTTCAACCAAGAGGAGAGGCTCTGGAACTGTCGACCTAGATAAGGGGTGGAAGCTCTACTACTCTGATGTGAGCTCGACAATGTCTGCTCAGGCGGGTGTGGGGATACTCACAAGCCCCAAGCTGTCAGACTCTGTTGCTGAGTGGATCCCATTGGGGGAGGGGGGGGGATGTGTGTTAAGGCTTCAGATGAAAAACCATGATTTGGCTGTGGTGCAAGCCTATGCACCTAATCTGGAGTCAGAATACTCTGCCTTCCTAGAGGAAGTGGATGCTGCTTTTGACAGGGTGGCAGACATGGAATCAGTCCTGCTAATGGGTGACTTCAATGCACATGTTGGAACAGATGACCAGACATGGAGGGGTGTGGTTGGGAGGAACTGTGCCCCTGACCTTCACGCGAATGGGTTGAAATTATTGGACTTCTGCTGTACTAACAGCTTGTCCATAATGAATACCTTCTTCCAGCACCAAGAACTCCAAAAGTATACCTGGTACAGGGATACACTACAACAAAGGATCTCTGATTGGCTTTTTTATAGTCTCAGAAGACCTATTTTCCCTCAGTGTTGGACGTTCGTGTAAGAAGAGGGGCAGAACTGTCAACTCACCACCACCTTGTTGCGTGCACTCTACGGCTTCAGAAACCAGATGCTACCATCAATGCTGGTAGGCCTAAGCAGCTATACTACGTGAAATGGGAGACATTGGAAAATGAGGCTGTGAGGAAGAATTTTGCAGATGACATTTCCTCCAGGTTCAAAGAGATTCCCAAGCATACTGCAGATGTTGAGGAGGAATGGAAGCTATTCAGAACAGCTGTCACTGCCTCTGCACTCTCATGGTGTGGCAGAAAGCGGCTCGGCGTGGCAACAGGCAGTGAGAAAAGGACACCTTGGTGGAACCAAGAAGTCCGAAAAACTGTCTGGGCAAAAAAGGAGTCCTACCTAACATGGCTTAGAGTCAGGTCACCTGAGATGCGTTTGCGCTATGCTGAGGCACGAAAAGCTGCTGCTAAAGCAGTAAAGACAGCAAAGCAGAAGGCTTGGGAATCCTTTGGAGAAAGATTAGACTCATCCTATGCAAATGCAAACAAAGTATCCTGGCAGACCATCCGCCGCCTTCGAGGGAGAAAATCGTGCACAGCAAGGGCAATTAAGGCCTCTGATGGTGCACTTTTAACAACCGAGAAGGATATCCTCCACAGATGGAGGATATACTTTGAGAGCCTTCTTAACCCAGGTGGCCCAGCAGCTGTGGACATCCAAGAGGTGCAGATTGGAGCAATGACTAGTCTCACAGCAGAAGAGGTCCATTTAGCAATAAAATCGGGCAAGGCTGCTGGCGATGATGAAATTCGGCCCGAAATGCTAAAAGCCTTAAATCGAGACTGTGTTCTCTGGCTGACTCGAGTGTGTCAGGCTGCTTGGATATCTGGGCGAGCACCACAGCAATGGCAGACAGGCATAATAATACCAGTCTTTAAGAAGGGAGACCAGAAGGACTGCAGTAACTATAGTGGCATCTCTCTGCTCAGCCTGCCTGTTTGAGTCAAAGTTCCAGGAAGAACAATGTGGCTTTCGTCCTGGTAGAAGCACAACTGACCAAATCTTCACTTTAAGGTAAGTCTTTCAGAAATCTTGGGAATATGCCAAAAATGTCTACACATGTTTTGTAGACTTGGAGAAGGCATATGACCGGGTTCCTTGGGATAAGCTTTGGCAAGTAGTACAGCAGTATGGAGTGGATGGTCAACTATTAGCTGCCATCAAGTCCCTGTATGAATGCCCAGAGTTTTGTGTCAGGGTAAACAGCACAAAGTCTGAACCTTTCACAGTCTCTGTTGGCCTCCGCCAAGGGTGTGTTCTGTCACCCCTCCTTTTCATAATATTTATGGACTGGATTGATAGGCACAGCCGAGGCAGTGAGTGTGTCAGAATTGGAAAATGCAGCATTGGACGTCTGCTTTTTGCAGATGATCTAGTTCTGCTTAGCTCTTCCACAGATGACCTCCAGCGGACCCTGGATAGGTTTGTAGCTGTTTGTGCAGTTGCCGGAATGAAGATCAGTGTGGCCAAAACTGAAACATTTGTGGTCTCAAGACAACCATCCCAGTTCACTCTAAATGTAAGTGGAGTCCCAATGAGACAGGTGGAGAAGTTTAAATACCTTGGGTCCATATTCACGAATGATGGAAAATGGGACGTAGAGCTAGATACTCGAATTGGCTTAGCAAGCTCAATATTGCGGGAGCTTGGCCGTTCGGTAGTATTGAAGCGGGAGTTAAGCCAGAAGGCAAAGCTGGCTGTCTTCAATACAGTCTATGTCCCCATCCTCACCTATGGTAATGAGGGTTGGGTAATGACTGAAAGAATGCGGACATGAATCCAAGCGGCTGAAATGAGGTTCCTTCGAGGGGTTGTGGGGCTAACAAAACTCAACAGAGTCAGAAGCTCTGCAATTCGGGAAACCCTCAATACTCAACCGCTGCTTCTCCATGTTGAGAGATCACAGTTACGCTGATATGGACACCTGGTCAGAATGCCACAAGAGAGGCTCCCTCAGCAGGCCCTCTTTGCCAAGCAGAGGGTGGGAGGCCACGTGGAAGGCCAAGGACTCGCTGGATAGATTACATCCAAAACCTTGCGTGGACACGTTTGGGAATCCCACCAGAACACCTGAACTTGGTGGCAGAGGATCGTGACCATTGGAAGTTCCTCTTGCAGCTGTTTCTCCCACAACCCAATTAGGAAGAGTGGGCCTTGAAGATGTATGTATGTGTACTTGTGCTATCCACATGCTGAAAAAGAATAAGGCTCCAGGAGTGGACTGTACCGGCGGAACTCCTGAAGAATGGTGGGGACATCCTGCTGGAGCAGCTGCACCGGCTCATCTTGATGATCTGGTGAGAAGAACGGCTGCCGGACGAGTGGAAGGAGTTGCTGATCACCCCACTATATAAGAAAGGAGATGAGGCTCAATGCGGCAACTATAGGGGCATCTCACTGCTGTCGACTGGCTACAAGGTGCTGTCTAACATCATGCTAATGTGCCTCACACCATTAGCGGAAGAGTGCCTTGGTGACTACCAGACGGGCTTCAGGAGGAACCGTTCTATAATAGACCAACTCTTCACGCTGCGCCAAGTTTTTGAAAAGTGCTGGGAATATAACCAGGAAATTCATAATATTTTCATAGACTTTTCGAAAGCCTATGACTGAATAATATGCCCCAAAATATGGCAGGTGTTAGGAGAGCTGGGAATTCCTCGGAAACTCCGAAAAATGGTGCAGGCGTGCGTAGCTGGTTCGAGAGCAAGAGTGAAAGCAGAAGGTGACCTGTCGGATCCTTTTCAAGTACAGACCGGTGTGAAGCAGGGTGATGGGCTTTCTCCAATTCTCTTGAATCTAGCATTGGTAAAAGTAATTAGAAATACACAGCAAGTGGCAAGTGGAGTCGACATGGGGGTGCAAGTTAGGATTCTTGGCTATGCGGACGACCTGAACATCATGGTGCATCAACCGGACAACGCAGTGGCATTGGTTACTGCTATTGAAGAAGCTGCAGAAGAAGTTGGCCTGAAGATAAATGCCTTTTTATGAGTCGCCATGCTGCTCAAGATCCAAAGGGAGCTGCACAGTTTGAGAGGGTGAAGGTATTTAGGTACTTGGGTTCTTTCGTGACTGAAGACAACAAAGCTGAGGCTGATGTCCAGAGTTGGGTAAATGCTGCGAATGTGGCCTATTATCAGATGCATCCCATTTTCGCCTCACACTTGCTGTCTTGGACTACAAAGGTGGGACAATACAAGACTTTGATCAGGCCTGTTCTCCTCTACAGTGCTGAAGCGTGGACTCTCACGGCGAGACAAGCCGATCACCTGAGAGTATTCGAGGACAAGATGCTACGACGTATCTATGGAGGGGTTATGGCAGATAGAGTCTGGAGGAGGTGGTCCAATGCTGCCATACACGCTTTATACAACTCAGCAGATGTCTTGATGGAGCTGCGAGCCCGGCATCTTCAGTGGCTGGGACACCTGCATCATATGGGCCCCAAAAGGACTGTGAGACACGTGTGGGAGGCCCGACCCCAATCGGGAAGTGAGATCATCACTGTGATGTGATGATCCCACTGTTTAGAAATTTGGACTGTGGAAAATAAAGCTTTAGAGATAATTAATCAGAGAAGTCGGAGCTGTTATAAGAATCTGGAGTGATAAAAGCAGAAAATGAAAGCAACAAATAAAAGAACCAAGGAAATTTTGAGCGAGAAAAAAATTTAATAGGGGTAAAAAAAAAGGGAACAGATTTGGCATCCTCTAACATGTGTCAGAGATGATAGATACATATGCAATGCCTTTGCGATGGTGGAAGGAATGTGCAAAGAAAAAAAGTCTTCTAGGTCTAAGATCTTGAACTGTCAGTATAGATGGATGAGAAATCAGTGTGTGTGTGTGTTCTGCACCATCAAAGCATTTTTCCAACCATAGCAGGCTAATCGCTTTTCCCGAATGAGGCGTCTACACGGCTGATGAAATCAAGATATGCTATGCTACCAAAACAGCAGCAGGACCTGTTCTAATAAGATACAAATGAGATGACTCATTTTTACTTCCTTTGACGTTAAAATGAGTTTTATCCTAAATTTAGCCATTTATGATATATGTGTTCAACTTTTCCTGAATAGCAATGCTAATACAGAGTCAGTTTTTTATTTCCCTGCTCTAATTATAAGAATAATTTCTAGTATTGAAAATAGGAAGGGTTTTAAAACATGCATTTTTTAAAGAATTTGTGACTGCACTATTTTTTTTTCAAGTATAAGTTATTTTTTAAAAAGTTAAAGAGTTTATACAAAATGTAATTGATACAAAAAAAATGACAGTAATATTGAAAATATATATATTTAGTTTAATCTTTTATCCAAGTGTAAGCAAACAAAGTTTGCGCATGAAGTATCTTCAAGACTGAGGCAATTCGTGGTAAAGGTGGACCAAGCTCTCATCACTCCTCTTAGTATCTCCCATAATGCAAAGCACATCTCCTTGAGGAGATGTATAATGCTAGGCATTAAGGGAAGGGCCACTACCCAGACTGGTTTCGACCTTTATTGAGGTCTCGTCAGTCGGAGCCAGACCCAGAGGTGGTGATACTAACGTGGAAGCAATGGAGAAGTCATATTTACCTATACGAGTTGACAAAAGGTGTCTCACCTTATTCTTAAATTACTCTGGATTTAGAGAAAGATGTTGGAAGTGTTTTTCCACTTGGTTAGACTATAATAAATTTAGTTTAATCCTTTATCCAAGTGTAAGCAAACAAAGTTTGCTCCTGAAGTATCTTCAAGACTGAGGCAACTCTCAGTTGTTATATATTGTTGTCTGCGCCATTGTTATGTCGTGTTACTTTTCCTATAATAATCTACTTCCTTTATGAATTTACCTCTCTACAATAACTACAAGACTTACAAAATTTCCCTGACTCTAATATCTGTATCACTTCTTACGTGTTCATTCTATAAGGAAAGCAAATTCTATATCTGTAGCCGATTCCTAATTTTACTCACGTGCTTACCCTGACTGTTAAAGGTTATTCCTTGCTAAAAGAAACGAATCCTCTAATTTCTTTCTGGGGCCATCTCTTCTTCAGTTATTGACAAATTTATTTTTAAAGCTGCACCAGCCAATATCTTAGAATAGAGGGGACTCTTATTCAGGGAGACTTTTCCAGACTTTTGGTGCACATAGGTGAATAAATTTAGTGCTTAAACTCATAAATTAAATGCTTTACTGTGGATAAGTAAATTCTGGTTTGCAGTTGTAACCTCTATAATAACATGTTATACCTTTCTTTCAATACCCACCCCCAGCTATGGTTCAGATTAATGAGTGGTAGTTTTGATTCATATCAGGCAAAACTCAGGTATAGAAGAAAAAACATATTGATTAGAGAATCTAAAGACATATACACTTAGATCAATGTCTCTTTTAATTATAATAAATTTAGTTTAATCCTTTATCCCAGTGAGAGCAAACAAAGTTTCCGCCTTTATTTCCACCTTTTTGACCTTTATTGAGAGACCTCAATAAAGGTCTAAACTAGTCTGGGTAGTGGCCAATCCCTTAATGCATAACAGTATACATATCCACAAGGAGATGTGTTTTGCATTATGGGAGATACTGGGATAGGAGTGTTGGTAGCTTGCTCCGCCTTTGCTATGAGTTGCCTGGTGTTGTACTACTTACCCAGGTAAGATAGTACAACACTATATTCAGTCCTGAAGATATTTTCAGGCGCAAACTTTGTTTGCTCTCACTGGGATAAAGGATTAAACTAAATTTATTATAGTCTAACCTAGTGAAAAATAAACTTTCACTTTCAATTAGTTCAATGACATGCTAAATCAAACTGTATCAAACTGATTAATACTCTAATGCATGAACAATAAATCCTTTTAAGTTACAGATTAAACACACAATATATACACATTATACACTTCTAATCAATATTCTACCTAGTAAGTTAGTCTTGCACATTAAACTAGTCACAATCATCTATAATCATTCCAGACAATTTGTCTTATGGACATTAGCCACTGCTAAATAATCACTTAAAGTTCTTAAATACTGTCTATACTCAATTATTACACTACAATGATTTTTCCCTTTTACCGACTGGGTAATTATACAACAAAATCTGTACTTTACCATTTCTTGGGGCAGGATCTCCAGGTCCGTCTGAACTGTGCTTCTTTGTTTAAATTACCTCTCGATACTTCCATAAGCCACGTCCATGTGGTGGGTCACTATGGTCATCAGATTAAGCTATGCTCTGAACTTGGTGTTTATTTCCTCATCTATTCTCAATCTGTTTCGGGCCATCCTCATTTCTACAGGATACGTCCACGATATTAATCCGTCGGAACTTTCAGCGAAGGAGTGAAGACAGCATATGCCGACATCTCGCGCTTTAGTGCCAGCAGAAATTCAGACATCGAAGGGAAAGGCGCACCATCTGATATCGTACTATTGCCAAGAAACACCATCAGGAACTTCCGGTCCATGGGAGAAGTCGAATCATCATCCAGCAAAATAGGCAAAAAATAAAAGCTTGAGGAAGGGGTGCAAACCCTTTTTATTCTCCCTTCACTTCCCCCCTTTTTAGCACCCTTTGACTGGCTGCGATAGCACCCTCTTACTTTCTGTAACCTTTTCCTGCCCGCCACTTTCTTCGTCCGCAGGGATTTCGGCACATCGCGAGATCTCTAGCAGCGTTTTCCGGGAAACGAATGTTTGTCGCTTTCCGAGATTGCCAATGCCTCAGGCCTGCCCGTGACCTTTGGACTATTCTTTACATCTAATTTAGCCATTCATTGTATACATGATGCATTCATATGATACTAATTTATACACAAAGTTCTTTACATGGTATTACAATTCTACTAAAAGGAGGTAATTCTATTTCTATTTACAGTTAGTACTTTATTTCTTCTGCTCGAGTACAAGTTTTTTCTCTCAGCTGATTTTTCTGACTTGTTAAATCCTGAATGAATTGTTTCCTTTTAAAAGTTCTTCATTCAGGATGTAACAGGGTAAAGGTGGAGTAAGCTCTCGTCACTTGTATAGGTGAATATGACTTCTCCATTGCTTCCACCTTAGTATCACCACCTCTGGGTCTGGATCCCACTGACGAGACCTCAATACCGGTCTGGATAGTGGCTCTTCCCTTAATGCATAGCATTATACATGTCCTCAAGAAAATGTGCTTTGCATTATGGAAGATACTAAGAAAAGGAGTGATGAGAGCTTGGTCCACCTTTACCACGGTTGCCTCAGTCTGAAGATACTTCAGGCACAAACTTTGTTTGCTTACACTTGGATAAAGGATTAAACTAAATGTATTATTATTTAAAAGATACTTGACTGATATTATTTATTTATTGTCAGTTGGCTATGTGGAATTCTTTATTTCAATCCCAATGTTGTTTGAAAAATACCATCAATCAGTGGCATGTAAATTAATTGGTAGTCCTTTGAGTATTAGCATTAAAAGGTCATCTAAACTAGAGTTACATAAAGATGACCCATTCTTATATTGTATTCAAGAAGCTAGAACCTTTCTTTGATATCACCGATGTTGGAAGAACTGCTGCTACAGGTATAAACCTAGTGAAGGGACAAACCGTAATGTTTTATAATCCTGAAATTAAACAAATAAATAAAAGTTCAGGATAATATCCTCCCTTTGTAGGATTTGACTTCCGGTCTAGTCAGAAAACTAGACTGGAAGTAGTTCAGAGTTTTATCTTTAGTAGTATTAGCAAAGTAAAAAGTTCTTACTAACATTCTTAGCATATCTACAAAATTCGGAGGAGTACATGAGGAGAAGGACCTCGAACAAAAGGATTTCGTATTTTGTTTTTAGAAAAATTTTGAACCCTTTCTTTAGAAGATATTTTCAATCAAGTTCTCTGGTTTTATATATATAAAGAGAAACTAGTAAAGGAGACCGGCTTTGAATGAAACGTCCTTAGGAAGGTTTTGTGGCCCTCCCAACTACGCTAGACAGGTGTGCTTTTGTTATGATTCCTGAATCTCTTTTTAATGAATAGACATTCATTACATCTATACACTTAAATACAAGAGGAACATATGCATCTTTTGCAATGTGTACAGGATTACTAAATGAATCACAGGTATTAAAAAAAATAGGAAAAAAAAAAATCAATCTCATTCAATAGAAATGAAATTTCATAGATACATTAAGAGGTTGTACCAGGGAAGATCAAATAAGGAAAGAAACAATGAAAAAAAGTAAATTAGGAATCTTTGCAACATCTAGAGAGTGAGCAAATGGGAAGTCTCTGTAGCTTAGTCGGTGATCAGAAAGACCTGGCTTTGATTCCCGTTCATGACATGACAAACCTTTATCTGGTCTCTTTCGACTAAAGGTGAGTTAGATGGCCTGATACAAAGGAAGGTTTTTCGTCCCTCAGAGCAAGCAAACTGGCCCATAAACACAAATGGATCTACAGTCATAAAATACATACTTAATCCCTCATTAGGAGGGCTCAACCAGTCCTATAGGATGGTGGAGGAAAGGGGGGGATTACTCCACATGAATAAATAAATAATGACTTTGAACAGGTGATGTGCAAAAGGCATCAGTAACTATTTGTATACCTGATGATAGATAGGATCCAATCATCACATGCTACACCCTTGCAGAACTGTACACTTGGGATTATAATCGATCTATCTATGAACAAACAAGTGCACGATAAAGGTGAAGGAGAGAGAGATCGATGGGCACTCAATTGGTAGAGGTTAGAGTGCAAAGGATATTCAGTGTTATTTTGCATTTTCTCTTAGCTGAAGAACATGTGCTAGGAATGTAAGCTTTCTGCTAAAGATGAAGCCCACGAACTTTGCTTCTGTTACTAATGGAATAATAGTTTGTCCAATTCTTAACTCTGGTTTGGGTGAAGAGTGGATTTTCAGCAGAAACACTGACACTTTTTTCTGCTGAAAACCTAAGCCCATTATAAAAGTCCTTAAGGAGATATGATCAATTGCTAGTTAAATTTTTACAATTAAACATCTACATGTTTGCCACAATAAAAAAAAAATATTTTAACTAATATTAAAATAACTAAAATCATATTTATAATAACACTAAATAATAACGCTAAAATATTTAGAAAGTATTTTTAACTCGGGTATAATTATGTTAAAGATACCAAGCAATTTTAAACCTGGTTTTACTCCATTTTTCCCAAGTGAGCAAACAGACAAAATGTCAAGTTTGCACCTGCAATTGATGCAAGACTAGCTGATCCCACAGATAGTGCAAGACCAAGGCAACTCGTGGTAAAGGTGGAGCAAGCTCTGATCACTAATCTTAATATTTACCCTTAATGCCAAAACACATCTCCAAGAAGGGGATGTACGATGTTTTTAATATGCCTTGCCTTTAATACAAAACATCATACATCCCCTTCTTGGAGATGTGTTTTGGCATTAAGGGTAAATATTAAGATTAGTAATCAGAGCTTGCTCCATCTTTACCACGAGTTGCCTTGGTCTTGCACTACCTGTGGGATCAGCTAGTCTTGCATCAATTGCAGGCGCAAACTTGACATTTTGTCTGTTTGCTCACTTGGGAAAAATGGAATAAAACCAGGTTTAAAATTGCTTGGTATCTTTAAGCTAAAATATTTACTTTACATGTTGTAAAATAAAATTATTTTAAAATTTATTTATTTAAAAATAAATAAATACTGTGGCAAATGTGTGAATGTTTAATTATGGAAACTACACAAGATAGGCAGATTTTTATTTCAGTGAGAGTAAACAGAAAGCACTGCCTACCATGGCAATTGTTCTGTAACTGAGTTCATTCTAATGATGTCACACTTAAGAGTACTGAGGAACAGCTTCTTCTTAGCAAAATGGGTGAAAAAAATCTGAACTTTGAGAATGATAAAAACAAGAAGATGCCCCCACCCCAGGCCTAGATTATAAAAGGATTTTAATATGCCACATCTTCATGCAATATTATAAGCTTTTTCCATATCAAAGAGCAGTGAAACCAGATGTTTTCATTTCAAGAATGAATCTCATACATGTACATGTTTCTAAATGAACTAAATGGTTCAATATCAATCAGTGTCTATGAAAGTCTTGGAGAGAACATCATTGCTTTCTATATATATACCAGAGAAGTCTGGCATTTACCACTTTCTCTAATATCTTACAAAGACAGCTGGTCAAGCTACTGGTTGTTTGCACTGGATCTTTTCCTGTTTTTGAGATGGCAGTGACAATTGACTTTAGCCATAAATCTGGAAATTCTTCCTTAGTAGTATTCTATTATACAGGTAAGAGAAAGAGATCCAATGAAAATTGTTGCTTTATCATCTCATAATGGATGTCATTATGCCCTACAGCACTGGCATGAGACAGTAAAAGAGCTCTTTTTAGCTCCTTCATAATGAATGGCTGATTACTATTCTTGCTGATTTGTAGAACAGTTGAGCCACTGTATTTTTTTTTCTTAATATCAAAAATCCAAAAAGATAAGAAGCTGTTGCTGAGATTCTAACAAAACTTTTCCTTAAAGTGTCTGCAATGGCTTTAGTTCAACAACAACACATCCATTATGTTCCAGGGTAGCCAAATGGCATATTCTATATTTACCCTTTATTTTCTGGATCATATCCCAAATAATCTTTTTTACTGGTTGTATAACTGATGGATGACCAACTCAATCCATGATTGTTTTTGACATTTAACATAACATGCTTTGACCTGATAACATTTGAAAGCCAAGATTTGATGTGGTTGGGTATCTGTGAAATACACCTCTGTGTATTCCATGCTCTGTGCTGATCTTTTTTTTTTTTTTTTTTTTTTTTTTTTTTTTTTTTTTTTTGGATGCTTGGCACTCTTGGTTTCACCAAGGCTTTTGGCAGTGTGGAAACTGAGGTGATGTTTTTGGAATTGCAGCTGTTGCTTCCTGGACAACACACGCATATCACTGTTTTACTGATAGATGTTTGACCGACTGCTTCAGCATCCAACTTTGCAAGATAGGAAATTCCAGTCAGCCTGATCAATTTTCCATAGTGCAAATCACAGGAAAAGGATTGCTTTCGTATATGTTCTCTTCAACCTCTTACATGATGATGAATGGCAGGAGAGCAGAATTAAAATCTATTGCAGAAGACAGTATTGCATCCATTATTAAGGAAGATGTCATTATTGACCAGCATATGCTCAATGAGACAGCCTTGTCCATTCATTTTGGCACTAACCCCCACAGTGTCCATTAAAAATCAAGGGCTGAAGTAGTTGCAATATAGATTAAGGTCAATATGATTTAACATAGAACTTATGATGGTAAATAAATGGAACATATTGTAAACAGAAATTCGACTGACAGATGAATGACTGTTTTCAGAATAGTATTAAGCTGGACACAACAGAAATGAGTATGTCTGCCCACTATGACTAACTCCACCATGAGCAGGACATCTCCAGTTCTGTCTTTATGAATAACGTTGAAATGCTTTCAGATGAGATCTTCACTGGATTTTAAATATGTTTCTGCAGAAGGCCCTTGATATCACTGATATTTTGGAAGAATCCATGACAGTTCCACTGTAAGAATTTTCCTATTGTTTTGGATTATCTAATTTCCAAGAAGTTCAGAGTTACCTTTGTCAATTGATTTTGGGAAGTATGGAGAGCCAGTGGCCATTTCTTCCTCTAGAAAAATGTGGAATACATCATCTGATATGTCTGGATCAGTTACTGAGTTTAGCTTATTTTCAATGGATATAGATTTTTTGGGAGTTTATGGTGGTTTATCTTTTAGTGATGCCCTTGCTATAATTTTCTTGACTAGTTGATTCTCATGGAACAAGCTCATTTTGGTTGTTTCAGGAATGAGACTGTAATAGGTTGGGAGACTAATGCATTCATGAAGCACTCAAAATCCAAAAGTTCAGGTATGTTGAAATTATAGGATGGAACAGATATGAGAGTTTGAGTTGCCATTGATATTTTCTTAACTGCCACCTTTTTAGCATACGAGGATTTCAGCACAGGTGTGGTGGTAGTGGCTAACTTTCTTTATGCAACCTGATATATCTTTTGTTCTGTTTTAATTTTTTTTTTTTTTTTCATCCATCCATTGCTGGCATGCACAGGATGACTGGCATATCAGTCTCCCTGACAGTTGACACATTTAGCTTTAACAGAACAAGATTTATCATGTTCTTTACTACCACCACAGGTAATAGAGCAATGACAAACAATTTGGTCATGCCCATATTTCTGACATTTAAAGCATCTCAAGGGATTAAGGATGCACAGCCTAATAAGGCAGTTGAAATATCCTGCTTTTACAGATATTGGAGATTTCAGTGTATCAAAAGTAAAGATGCATTACTGTAATTGTTCCCCCCCCCCCAACACACACACACACACACACACACACACACACACACACACACACGTTGCTCTCAGTAGTTTTTCTAAGTGTTGCTGACATGATGTTTTGACATAAACATCACCAGAACATACTTTTTTTTCTTTTCTTTTTTTTGGGGGGGAGGGGGGGAAAAAGAGATCCTGCCAGTTCTAAACTCTTCTGAATAAAGAAGGGTGAATTTTCCTTATTGGCTTTTCACCTGTTGATTGGATAATAAGAAACATGGATACATTTATGTGTGTGTCAGATGTCTTATTTCTATTGTCGTATACCGTATCTACGCTATGTTTGAAAGTTTATTTTCACTTGGTTAAACTATATTTTAAAGATGCCAAGAAATTATATTCTTGGTTTGAACCTTTATCCAAGTGTAAGCAAATAAAGTTTATGCATGAAGTATCTTCATAACTTGGCTACTTCTATATAGAGGCTAGTGACGTCACATAAACTGCCTTCTTCTTCTTAAGCTTTCATGAACCATTAAGGTTCTTTAGCTGTGGACTTAATAACCGTGACCATCTCGAGGATAAGGTGATTGGTCCTATGCCTCCCAATGTGTCCTTATGTCTGTAGATGCAAGTGTTCATAGGGCTAGTCTGCCTGTTCTGGGGGATGAAAAACCCGAATTTTCAGGTGAACCCCCCCCACCTCTGTATGAGACCGGCTAACTCACTTTTAGTCACGAGAGACCAGATAAAGGTTCCTCATGTCTTGGATGGAAATCAAACCCAGGTCTTTCCAACCAAAGGGCTTCGTCTATACTGAATGAGATACGGAGACTCACAACAACTGCCTTAGTGTTCCATAATGCTAAGGCAATTACTACCACAGAATACTAAGGATATTCTTATTATTACAGGATGCTAGGGCAACTGATGTGAAATCATTGGCTTCTATATACAAGTGGCCCAGTTGTGAAGATACTTCACACACAAACTTTGTTTGCTTACACTTGGATAAAAGATTAAACCGAGACTATAATTTATTGGCATCTTTAATTAATGTATTTACCCTATCTGTACTTAGTTGGAGCCCTGTGAGGGTCCCCTTAAAAATTTGAGAAAGACATATTAATGCTTAGGGAATTTTTTGCTTGGTGCCATGGCTCCCCCACTCACCACACATGGATGCCTACTATCCAGCAAGAATAAATCTGCTCAGAAATGGAATGATAGGGTTACCCTGGATGCTATACTAACAATGCAGCCTTCCTTGGGCTTTAACCCTAAAAAACCATGGAGTAGGAGACTTATTGCAACACTATAACCTGGATTCCTCTTTCCAGATGTTTACCAGTGCTGTATAACATTGGATCTCAAGCAATGGTGGTTTGGAAGACAAGATAATAATAATAAAAAAAAAGACTCAGGAGAAATAGGAATGTAGAAGAAAGAAAACAGCTCCACATGGGAGGGAGGAGGGGGGGAAGGATTAGCTGGTAAAGGGAGAGAGGAGATTAGAAACTTTGAATTTTTGTATGTAGGCCTTCCTTGAGTGAACAATCAGTCACAGAGGATATCCTGTCTTATGAAGTTTAAGAAGACCATAAATACCAAGTGGTCTTGCATAACAGGCCTTAAGTGTATGAAATGTATCTGGATCAAGGTACACTGCATTATCAGTAAAGAATTAAGCTGATTCAGCTGGCTATTGGTGAGATCCTTGCCAATTACAACACAGATGTTTCGATCGCATAAGATAATATATTCAGGAGTCTGAAACAAGAGTAATATTTCCTGTCTGCTCCTGTAATGGTGAAATTTTTTCATTACACAGATCTTTTAATTCAGACACACGAATAGTAAGAGAAGGTATAGTTTGAAATCTTAAATAATTCTGGAAATCTTGAAAAAAAAATGTATTTTTTATCTTTATAAGATATATAAGATATTACCTCACTCTTCAGGATTGATCCTCTAAATGACACTCTGGAATTGTTAGCTTCTAAATTTCCATTGACCCATTTATGTCTGTCATGAACTCCAGATATTTCAAATGGATTAGAAAGCTTTACAGACAAATATAAGACACTGCAATGCTGAGGTCCTTCTCCACCATCCTAACCTCAAGGTTAATGACAGATTATCTATGCCAAAAAATTTGGAAAACTTATATCCATAATTGTATTTCTTAGTAGTATTTTTTATATTCATCTTTGTTATATATATATATATATATATATATATATATATATATATGCACAAATGCTGACACATCTAGTTTGGATCCTAACAGTATTATTATATTTGCCTGGCTTCCTCACAGCTGAACATGAAAAAGATACCATTCTCAATTTGCCTGCAGTGTTGTTAATTGAATTTCCCAATTCTATTTGTATATCTCTTTATATATATAAGTATTTTTTATAAAAATAAATTAAATTAAAAATCAGTTGAATTTGAAGGAAGCAGAATTCTATTAACTTCAGTATTGTAATTAGTAAATTTAAAATAAAAATAAAAATTCAAATATCTGCTTGTTTTTCTTTTTTTTTTTTTGTGAAATTTGTGATGTGATACTGAGAAAGAAAGACATAATCTGATGTACTGTTACTGACAGAATAGGAGAGAGATTAAAAAATTTCTGGGAAAAAAAAAAGACAAAAAAAGTGACTTTTTTTTATGTTGATGATCCCCGATTAATTTTAAGATCCATTCAGTATTTTTCCTTCAAACTAGCCTGCTACTTGCCAGCATTCCAATAGTCAGATGTTATATTTCTTCTTCTAGGACACTTCTGACATCACTTCATCTAGATATTGGTCTAGGTCAGGGGTCGCCAAAGTCATTTGCCCGTCGACCCCTTCAAGCGTTTCTTGACTTTTTATCGACCCCCTATATTTTACTATTACGTAATTATAATAGGACAAGCAAAAAAAGATGCTTATGTGAGTTTTTAGATTGTTTATTTCATAGTTACAGTGTTTATTGTATGTATAATATAGTATATATTATTATATTACTATTACTACTACTATTACGATCACTAGTAATCTCACTGGTATTACTAGTGATATTAATAAACTACTGGTATTACTACCAGCGTTGTTCAACTCTTCAACATAGAGAAGTTTAGTTCGTGAATGAATAATGATTGAATTATAATATGTATGTTGTTGATGAATTTTAGAACATTAACGCTCACTTGTATGTTGATGTGCAAAAATGAGACTGGGATCGAATACTTGTAAGTATCAGTAAATAAGAACCACGCACGTGTTGCAATCTCGCTCCCACTGCGTGGGCCGGCAGGAACCACCAACATCCGTTTATTGGTAAATACATCATTTTGGCCTACTTGATTGGCCTCAGTAACTATTTTCATGACCTTACTCCACCTTACAGGTCCTATTCATGAACACCTGTAAGATGGAGGTACTGATCCCACGATTCACTCTTAATTGCATTGTCATTACCTCCATGTCTTTTGTCATGGAGGTAATCCAAGTTAACCGAATTAAATATTACCCATACAATGATGTCTTATATTTTTCTATCAACCCCCAATCGACCCTTAACAATGTCATATCAACCCCTTTGGCGACCACTGGTCTAGGTAAAGTGATGCAACAAAAACCTGTTTTACTAGTCTTTCCTTTCCAAATTCTGTTTAAGTGACCATACCATCTCAGAGTAGCTCTGTTCATGTGTTCTTGAATGCTAACGGTATCAACTTCCTTCTTAAAATCTCCATTTTAACATGCTTCTGCTATTAATGCTATTTTTTCTTCCCCTAATTTTTCTCAAAACTCTTATCTGTGGTCACAAGTTTCATTAAATGTTTTATTTCTAACTCAAATGTCAGATCCATACATTAAAATTGATTTGCATACTGTCTTGTATACTGTTAGTTTACTATTTCAGCTAATTTCACTCGTATTCCATATAAATTTTTCTGAATGACTCTCCAGTCAAAAAATGTCTGGAAATACTTTTATTGGGATTATATTGATCAAGTGCATATAACAACAACTAAGTTATACCAACTAGTTTCACCAACTAAGTCTGTTGGCATCTTCAGGGTACATAACTGATGTATGGCACTAAAAAGTAAAAAACTGTTACAAACTATAATCGACCGATTCCAATTATATTAAACAAAGAACAGAGCGCATACAATACATTCATAGAG
This sequence comes from Typopeltis vanoorti, assembly GCF_054136105.1. Taxonomy (NCBI): domain Eukaryota; kingdom Metazoa; phylum Arthropoda; class Arachnida; order Uropygi; family Thelyphonidae; genus Typopeltis; species Typopeltis vanoorti. The sequence goes on from NC_143561.1 coordinate 77,764,363, forward strand.
CGTGGATGATATCACTTGTTGTTATTTAGGAACGTTCTATAGTTGGCACTGTAATTCAGTTCTGGCGAGTTGAAGGATCTGATAAGGGTCTTCCAGATCACAGGCAAGATTAGTCCTTGGTTCCTGTTAAGTTTTTGTATACAGCGGACAACTGTTGTGGCCAAATTCGGGAGCGGAAGTCCTCCTCCATGTAAGGAATTGTGCTTCTATCAAACTCTATGGTATGGTTCGTTCTTGAGAAATGAAAAGCTAATCCCGATTTTTCTTCTCTGTTATTATTGACGTCACCTATGTATTCTTTTTGCCTAATTTCAAGGCTCCTTGAAGTTTGGCCGATGTAATTCACGCCGCACGAGCATGGCATGTTATAAACTCCAGCATATTTGGAGAAAGGATGGCTATCTTTTGGAGATCTTAAGAATTGTCTAATCGTTTCGGTGGGTTTAAAGGAGTCTAGCAATCTTACTGGAAACTGTCCCCAAGTATGGAATAATGATGGTAGAAATATAATGTACATCATCTTGTTGTCTTTGTCGGGGTTCAGAGAAAAGTATCTTGTGGACGAGTGTTCGAGGAAATCCATTCATGGTAAGGTTGGTGGATATCAGGGATAGTTCTTCCTGGAGGTCTTGTTGATCTGTTGTAAGGAGAGAGGCACGGTTCTTCAACATATGTACAATACTTAGTTTCTGAGAAATGTGGTGTGAGGAAGTGAAATGTAAATAATGTCCTGTATTGGTAGGTTTGCGGTAAACTGAGAGGTTGATACCACCATTCGGAAGCTTCTTAATTAAAGTGTCCAGAAATTATAATTGGTTATCTTCTTCAAGTTCTAGAGTGAATTTGATTGTGTGGTGTAGAGAGTTGATTTTGTTAAGAAAGTCGAACAAATCCTTTTTTGTGTGGTTCCAAACAATAAAGATATCTTCCATGTATCTCCACCATACTGTGGGTTTAGGGTCTGTTTGAGTTAAGATTTGTTCGACTTTCTTAACAAAATCAACTCTCTACACCACACAATCAAATTCACTCTAGAACTTGAAGATAACCAATTATCATTTCTGGACACTTTAATTAAGAAGCTTCCGAATGGTGGTATCAACCTCTCAGTTTACCGCAAACTTACCAATACAGGACATTATTTACATTTCACTTCCTCACACCACATTTCTCAGAAACTTAGTATTGTACATATGCTGAAGAACCGTGCCTCTCTCCTTACAACAGATCAACAAGACCTCCAGGAAGAACTATCCCTGATATCCACCAACCTTACCATGAATGGATTTCCTCGAACACTCGTCCACAAGATACTTTTCTCTGAACCCCGACAAAGACAACAAGATGATGTACATTATATTTCTACCATCGTTATTCCATACTTGGGGACAGTTTCCAATAAGATTGCTAGACTCCTAAGACCACATAAAATAAGAGTGGCCTTTAAACCCACAGAAACGATTAGACAATTCTTAAGATCTCCAAAAGATAACCATCCTTTCTCCAAATATGCTGGAGTTTATAACATACCATGCTCGTGCGGCTTGAATTACATCGGCCAAACTTCAAGGAGCCTTGAAATTAGGCAAAAAGAACACATAGGTGACGTCAATAATAACAGAGAAGAAAAATCAGGATTAGCTTTTCATTTCTCAAGAACGAACCATACCATAGAGTGGGATAGAAGCACGATTCCTTACATGGAAGAGGACTTCTGCTCCTGAATTTTTAAGGAGGCCACAACAGTTGCCCACTGTATACAAAACCTTAACAGGAACCAAGGACTAATCTTGCCCGTGATCTGGAAGGCCCTTATCAGATCCTTCAACTCGTCAGAACTGAATTACAGTGCCAACTATAGAACGTTCCTAAATAACAACAAGTGATATCATCCATGCTCTATGAATGTATTGTACGCGCTCTGTTCTTTGTTTAATATAATTGGAATCGGTTGATTATAGTTTGTAACAGTTTTTTACTTTTTAGTGCCGTACATCAGTTATGTACCCTGAAGATGCCAACAGACTTAGTTGGTGAAACTAGTTGGTATAACTTAGTTGTTGTTATATGCACTTGATCAATATAATCCCAATAAAAGTATTTCCAGAGCTTTTTGGTCAAGAAAATTAAACGTTTCTTTAACATGAAAAAAATGTCTGATCAGCTTTTCTCTTACCATCTTGTCGTATGCTTTTTCCAGATCTACAAAACTAGAATAGATTCTAGTTATACTCCCACGATTTCTCAAGTATTTGTCATAAAGTGAAAATATGATTCTTACAATCTCCAATGACTCAGCATGTTGTTCTCCAAGTTTCTCTTCCACAATTTTTTTTTTAAACTTCTTATATTTGCATAAATCTAATCTAAAACATTTTAGAAGTTTTTTGGAAGTTTATCCAGAGTAATTTAATAATAAGGTGGTACACCCTTTGGCAACTTGTATAAGTAAATATTACTTCTCCATTGCTTCTGCCTTAGTATCACCACTTCTGGGTCTGGCTCCCACTGACGAGACCTCAATAAAGGCTGAAACCGGTCTGGGTAGTGGCCCTTCCCTTAATGCACAGCATTATACATGTCTGCAAGGAGATGTGCTTTGCATTATGGGAGATACTGAGACAAGGAGTGATGAGAGCTTGGTCCACCTTTACTACAAGTTGCCTCAGTCCTGAAGATACTTCAGATGCAATTGGATAAAAGATTAAACTAAATTTATTATATTCTAATCTAGAACACTTGATAGAGAAATTTCTCTAATTCTCACATTCAGTTTTATTTCCATTTTTATAGATGGGAACTATGAGTGCTGTACTTCAATCATTTGGAATTAAACATTCTTTCCAGGTCTTCTGAATTATGCAGTATTGCCACTTTAAAAGTATAGTCTCTGACCTATAAGTTCAAAGATGATATATCAATCTATCTCTAATCTATCATTAATCTATCAATAGAAGTCTTGATAGATTATTATTATTATACAGGCATCTCCATGGAGTCCGAAGACTCATCGCAACAGACCCAATCTATCATACTTCTCCTTGAACCCATTAACAGACAAAACTCATAACTGACTCTGGCAACCCATTCCACTCATTCACCACTCTCAAAACAAAAAATCTAGTCCTCACACCCTTACTACAAACACCTTTATTCAACTTCCAGGGATGACCCCCTTGTTCTGGTTCCTCTAGCCAAGTGCTGAAACATTTCCCCATTTCCCCTGCATCAATCCTATAAAACCCCTATACGCAACTTAAATGTTTCTATCATATCCCCACTTTTTCTGCTATCAACAAACTTCTGCAATCCACACACCTTCAATCTATCCTCATAGGGAACATTCTACAGGCCAATCACCATCTTAGTCACTCGCCTCTGAATCCTCTACACCACTTGCTCATTCCCAAGAAACTCAGGTGACCAGACTTCAGCACAGTGATCCATATATGGGCATATCAAGGCCTTATAAAGAGGAATAACAACTTCCTTATCTCTACTTGTTAATGTGTTTTTCAATAGCCATGTAATCTTATGGGCTACCTTAGAAACCTTAGCAATATGTCCTCTAAACTTCAACTCAGTCTACCTCCCCCCAAATCTCTAGTTTCATCTATTTCCTGGAGTACAGTGCCATGTGATGATGTATTTGTTATTTGGTCACTGGATACATCTTTGGTGCATTTAAATAGCTAACACCATAAAACCCATTTCACAATGGAAAAGAAGCTGTCTGCCCTTCCTGGATACACTAATCACACAGCTTCCCGATGGTTCCTTATCCTTTTCTGTTTATAGAAAACCCACACCTTGAATGATGGGGAAAAATGGTAGAATTTTTGCTGTGTGAAATTAAAATATATTTTCTGTGTTGTGTTTATACTTATTGGAATTGATAATGAGTCTGTTGTGTTGACCTTTGCATCCATTGGTTGTTACTTTTTTTGGAAGCTACTAAGAAATTTAGAAATGGAAAACACAGTGGCACACAAGAAACTAAACTAAAGAGGATATAATATTAAATCTAAAGTGAAGGAGATTCTAGATTAATTATTTTGAAAAAGAAAGTGCCATCAATGTGATACATGGCTTGTAATCTATTTATCCCAAAATGCATAACTTTACATTTCTCCACATTAAACTAACATCCATTACCTTTTGCTCATATTGAGAACCTATGTAAATCGTCCTCCAAGATCTCCACATTGCCTTCATTAACTATAACTAATTTCGCATCATCAGCAAACTGAATATCATACCAGGTTATTTTCTATATCATTTATGTACAAATTAAACAGCAACGGTCCCAGCACTGAACCTTGCGGTACACCACTAGTCACCTGTTTTCACCTTAATTCTGCCCCTCTATATACCACTTTTTTGATATCTGTCCAGTAGCCACTCTTATCCACTTAATTAATGTTATATCCATTCCCATTTGTTCTAATTTTCATAACAGAGTTCCATGTGGTATTGTCAAATGCCTTTGTAAAATCATCGTGTAGCCATTTCCTTTATCCAACTCAGTTGTTATTATAAAAAGTTAGCAAATTACTAAGGCATGACAGACCCTTCACAAAGCCATGTCGACATAAGTGTGAAGTTTTTGAAGCTGTTTGCCATGAAGTTGAGATCAATACAATAGTATATCTAATAGGATGCTGTTATCAGATCCCGAATCTCATCCAATAGGATGAGATTCGAGATCTTGGGGTAATATTAAACAGTGGACAAAATTTCTGAGGGCACATTGGAAGTGTTACAAAGAATGCATATCGTATCACTGCTATGACAAAAAGTACATTAACATGTAGGGATAAGGAGGTGGTGCCTTTATATAAGGCATTGGTCAGACCACAGACTATTGTGCTCAGATTTGGTCATCTGGTTTTCATTGTGATGTGGAAACACTAGAGAGGGTCCATGACCAAAGTGATATCAGGACTCTGGAATGTTGGTTATGAAGAGCATTTGAGGGAACATGGATTACAGAGGTTGATGGACAGGAGGAAAAGAGATGTGATAGAGGCCTTCAAGTTAAGTGATTTTATCAGATTAATATAGAGAGAATTATAAAAAGAGTGAGAAACCATCCCCGGAAGTTGTATAAAGATGTGGTGAGTAAAGTGTTGAGTTGTGAGTAGAGTTTTGCGTAGAGTGTTGTTGGTAAGTAGAATGCATTCCCGGAGTGCAATGTGAATACAGGTAAATAATATCAAAGCTCATTAGGATAGACATGTTGGTGGCTGAGTGGGCCTCCCATGATGAGTCTGTTGACTCAATGCAGGTTACCAAAAATAATTATAATATCCTGTGTCCCCCGAGGGTGCATGTCAGGAATTTCATGATGACGACTTATTACACTGATGGTGCCTATCTTGAATTTCTGATGTTGAGTTTGTTCCAGCACCTGACTTTACCCTGCTTCCCAAATGAAAACAAAAGGGACCTGGTTTAAGTGTGCAACTCCTCAGCCAACATGAAATTTTATCATGTTGTACCATAATATTTGTTCTTGATTTGTTAACCCAATTCAGATTATAATTTGATCAGCTAAGTTTCAAATTGCTAGCCCATCTTTCCACGTTCAGAAGGCCTTTTGGTTCTTAACATTCCTGAGAACATGTGCCTCTCAGTTATCGGTTTACGGAAAAGTCGCTCCCAGCATTTCGCCCCCTGTAGATGAGTAGGTTACAAAAATATAAATACAGTACAGTCAACTCTCGATAACTAGAATTTTTAATGAAGTCCTAGCCCCTTTAGTGGAGATTCAACGTTAAACTCTCTCAATTACTCAAACCGAACCTCCGATAACTTTAACTTTTCCAAACATAGACATGTTGGTGGCTGAGTGGGCCTCCCATGATGAGTCTGTTGACTCAATGCAGGTTACCAAAAATAATTATAATATCCTGTGTCCCCCGAGGGTGCATGTCAGGAATTTCATGATGACTTTACCCTGCTTCCCAAATGAAAACAAAAGGGACCTGGTTTAAGTGTGCAACTCCTCAGCCAACATGAAATTTTATTATGTTGTACCATAATATTTGTTCTTGATTTGTTAACCCAATTCAGATTATAATTTGATCAGCTAAGTTTCAAATTGCTAGCCCATCTTTCCACGTTCAGAAGCCCTTTTGGTTCTTAACATTCCTGAGAACATGTGCCTCTCAGTTATCGGTTTACGGAAAAGTCGCTCCCAGCATTTCGCCCCCTGTAGATGAGTAGGTTACAAAAATATAAATACAGTACAGTCAACTCTCGATAACTAGAATTTTTAATGAAGTCCTAGCCCCTTTAGTGGAGATTCAACGTTAAACTCTCTCAATTACTCAAACCGAACCTCCGATAACTTTAACTTTTCCAAACAAATTTTTAAAATTACATTCATGTACAAATTGTCACGTAGCTTTTAAACTAATTTCTCCCCTTTTATATGTCTTCAGGATTCTCTTTAAATTGTGAAAGTATTAACTGGAACTGGTAATCCTTTCACAATGGAAAGAATACGTACTCGACCACGAGGGCGATAGTCACGTGGTTAGTGACAGACATAGGGGGGAGGGAACAGTGGACCGCACGTTTGCTGTTTTCGCCGCCTCATTATTGGAGGTGCATCGCGTGAACAAGCTGAGCGTCGCAGGCAGTGCAATATCTACATATTATTTTTGCATCTTAATTGATTAATCCTGTGTATACAATAGCAAAAAGTGTTCCGTCAATAAGAGGCAAAACAAAATTGGTAGATGATGACAACCACATTTACGTGTTTTCAAAGAGAACTGTACATGAACAACATGGAATCTGGGTTTGTGAAAAACGTTCCACCTGCAAAGGGCATGTTTGGACAGAGGGTTTAGAAGGCACAGTTGTGAAAGTTGTAACTAAACATAACCATGCAACGCAAGCTGCAAGGTCGGAAGCATTTCAATTAATTGGTCAAAATATGGCAACATGCAACAACCACGAACAAACGGCCACAACAAATTGTTGCATCAGTAATTGCAGAGGCTCATGCCAATATTGCAGCATTACTTGATAAAAATCATTCACTTAAACGAGTCATTTGTCATGTTTGATGCAACAATGGTACTCCTGCTTTACCGAGCAATCTCCATGACCTAGTAATTCCACAAAATTATCAAGAAATTATTATCGATGGCAATGTACAACAGTTTCTGATGTATGATTCTTAGGACGAACTGCTCCCGGGTTGCATGCTTATTTTTTCCACTAGTAACAATCTTCAGTTATTAGTGCGTAGCCAGGAGTGGTTTTCTGATGCAACTTTTAGCACAGTACCCATGCATTTCCAGCACCTTTATACAATTCATGTGTTTCAATTCAATGCAGTTATTCCAGTGGTCTACGCGCTTCTGCCAAACAAAACTTGTTCCACATATGTCAAGTTGCTTCAAGAAGTTAAAAATCTACAACCGGATCTCCAACCCCAGTGACTTATGACAGATTTCGAATAAAGTGCCATGCAAGCCTTCCAACAAGAATTTCCTAGTATTGTAAATACCAGTTGCTTTTTTCATCTTTCCCAAAGCGTTTGGCGAAAGGTACAGAATGAAGGTTTAAAAGCCTGATACAAACAAAACTATGAATTTGCTCATTGGATTCGAATGATTCCAGCATTGGCATTTATTCCTCCTGCTAACGTTATTCAAGCATTTGAAGATTTAGTTGAAGCTGATAACATCCCCATTGAAGCTATGGTGATTGCAAACTACTTTGAAGATGCATATATTGGAAGAAGACAATGGAGAGGCCGGCAATTACCCATTTTTGCCATCAAATTGTGGAATGTTTACACACGAACACTGAATGATCAGCAACGTACCAACAACGGCATGGAGGGGGTGGCACAGGGGATTTCAGGAAACTTGTGCTACTTTATTCCCAAATATTTACTGATTCATCGATTCTTTAAAGAAACAACAAGGGCTGCACAATTTCGAAATTACACAACTAATTGCCGGTAATTCAGGCAATCAAAGAAACAAGAAGTATGCTGCAATTTCTGCTAGAATCAAAACAATAGTCCAAGATTTTCAAAATTGTAATGTAATTGATTACCTTAGAGGCATTGCATACCACTTCGAGTTTTAAACAATACTAATGTGCATTTATTCTATTAAAACAAAATAAATTAGAATTATTAAAAAATTAGGTATATTACTAACATTTTTGTAGCTTACTCATTATCTACAGGGGGCAAAATGTGCTGGGGGCGACTTTTCCGGATCCCCTGTTATCTAGCTTTGACTGTTGAGCAACGCTCAAGTTCAGATATTTAAGAGTAGTATACGGAGGAGCAAAATCTAAGAGAAAATAGGTGGCTAGTAATGTGCCACAAGGTTCTGTGCTTTGACCACTGCTGTTTAATTAGTACATAACTTATACATGAAATGATCTGAAGGGAAATACTCAGTCATTTGATGATTCAAAGTTGGGCAGAGATATATCTAATCAAGGTGATGGAGAGAGAGAGAGAGAGCTTGCAATATTAGTTAAGTAGGCTGACAGAATGGAAAAAAGATAATGAGTAAATGGAAAATTGCAGATATGCATTTCATGAAGAAAATATTACAATTTATGTACTATACTGATGGAACCATACTACAGAGAAAAATGATGAAGCTGGAGACCTGAGACAGTATTGGATAGGAAGTTGAAATTCACAGGCCATATTGTAAAAGTGGTCACGATAATTCATTGGATTACTTCTTTATTGAAGAACACCAAAAACTAGAGATAGGGAAATTATCATTACTTTTTATGTTTTGATATGGCCACATATGGATTACTGTGTATAGGTTTCGTCTACTGTTTTTTCATGGAATAATGTGGTGAAGGTGGAGAGACATCCAATGTGAGGGACCAAAATGGTGGCTGGAATGCTCCCTAATGATATACTTAGGACTTGTAGGTTACAGAAGTTGGTTGACAGGTAGAAAAGAGACTATGATAAACGCATTTACATTAATCAAAGTGTTTTATAGGATTGACGTAATTTTTCAGCACTTCGCTTGTTATGTTGGAGGCTTAATGGATTTTTTACAACACTCAGAAATGATTAAAACAGAATTTAATACTTCCTATATTTCGTCCTAGTCACTAGGACATCTACATGGATTACAAAAACAACTAATGTAACATGAACACAAATATCATACAATATTAAGCCCAACCATGTGGGTGACACTAAAATCCTATCTAGGTGGAGCGCCCTCTAAGGGTGGTTGTAGGTGGCCTAGAATGTAAGGTGGAACCTCTGGTGATGAGTGTTTCCCAAATCTTCGGAAGCTTAATGCAACCGTATTTATTAAGATTTGGTTGATTTCTGAGAGCTGCTGCTGCTTCTAAGAATAGTCTCTCTTTCTTGAATTTGCTGTGGTGGAGCATGGCGGTTTTCTTCCATGATACCCTGTGGGCAGTGTCCAAGACATGGTCAGTCAAGCCTGAATGACCATAGTTGTGTTTACAGATGTAAGACGTGTTCCTCCAGGCGGATGGATGCTGATCTGCATGTCTGTCCAAAGTACGCCACAAAAACACAAGTTAAGAAATTAAAAATCTTACTTAAAAAAAGTATCTTCTTGGCCCCCTGACATCACGAAAAAACTTAAACCTTTCCGCTCCCATCCCCCCGAATATACGGTTTACCAAAAATCCACAAACCCAATTCCCCACTCAGACCTATAGTAGATGCCACCAATGCACTTTGCTACAGGCTGTCTAAACAGCTGGCCAACTCTCTGACCCCCCCTCCCACTGGAAGGTCCACTTCCTATATAAAAAACTCTACTTACTTAAAAGCTCTTAGAAAATTTAACCTTGAATAACGCAGACATATTGGTAAGCTTTGATATCTCCTCTTTGTTTACCAATATTCCCTTAACTGACACCTTATCTCTCTTAGAAAACATTTTTCCATCTGACATCCTAGATCTCTTTTCCGTTGCCATTAACTCTGGTTATTTTGCTTGGAAGAACAAAATCTACAAGCAGATAGAGGGAACCACCATAGGTTCCCCCCCCTCACCAATTTCTATATTGAAGATTTCGAAAAACGAGCTATAGACTCAGCCCCACTCAAACCTTCTATCTGGCTAAGATATGTAGATGATGTGTTCTCTATTTGGCCTTATGGCCCAGACACATTAGACTCCTTCCTCAGTCATCTCAATAGCCTACATCCAAGAATCCAGTTTACTATGGAAAAGGAAAAGAACAATTGTTTACCCTTCCTAGACACCTTAGTTACACACCTGCCTAACGATACACTTGCCATCACTGTATACAGAAAACCCACACACACACACACACAGGCAGATACATTCACAAACTCTTCCACCACCACCCCTCTCAACAATATGGCATTATTAAAACTCTTACCAAGAGAGCCCACAATCTTTGTTCCAGTGGAACCGCCCTCACTACTGAGCTTAACCACATACACAGCACTTTCCTCTCCAATGGCTACAGTGATCACAGTATCAAAAAAATAATCAGTTCCTCCCCCATTCCCCGTCCTTCTCGTCAACAAGATTTTAAAAATGTCATCACCATACCCTACATCCATGGCACATCCAAAAAAAAACAGCCAAGATTCTAAAAAAGTACAACCTACACACAGAATATAAGCCCCACCGCAAACTTGTACCCTTATCCGTTCTACGAAAGATCAGCTCCCTCCTCTCTCTCTCTCTCTGCCTGGAGTTTACAAAGTATCATGTTCCTGTAAGCTGGCGTACTTTGGACAGACAGGCAGATCAGCATCCATCCGCCTGGAGGAACACAAGTCTTACATTTGTAAACACAACTATGGTCATTCAGGCTTGGCTGACCATGTCTTGGACACCGCCCACAGGGTATCATGGAAGAAAACCACCATGCTCCACCACAGCAAATTTAAGAAAGAGAGACTATTCTTAGAAGCAGCAGCTCTCAGAAATCAACCAAATCTTAATAAATACGGTTGCATTAAACTTCCGAAGATTTGGGAAACACTCATCACCAGAGGTCCCACCTTACATTCCAGGCAACCTACAACTGCCCTTAGAGGGTGCTCCACCTAGATAGGACTTTAGTGTCACCCACATCATTGGGCTTAGTATTGTATGATATTTGTGTTCATGTTACATTAGTTGTTTTTGTAATCCCCGTAGATGTCCTAGTGACTAGGACGAAATATAGGAAGTATTAAATTCTGTTTTAATCCTTTCTGAGTGTTGTGAAAAATCCATTAAGCCTCCAACATGATGTCCTCACAGCACTTAAGCCTCTACACACGAGCACTTGGCTTGAGAAGACAAAACATGTGGTCATCGCAGGAAATTGAATAAGAGTATGGATAAGCAGGGGTCTGAGGACTAGATTTTTTGCTTGGAGATTCAAGCATAAGTGTAATTGGTGTTGGCAGAGCTTCTGTTGTGAGTGGTTTGTCAATAAATGTATTCCAGGAGAGATATGTGGCTGATTATGAGTGGGCCTTCCACAGCAAGCTTTCAGACCCCATGGAGGTTCCCATGCCAAGACAATGATAAGGTATTATTTCTTTGCTAAATGTAAATTTATGTAAAGCACATTTATGTATGTGGTTGTAATTATATTTGAAGCGAATAAAGTTAAGGGCAGTATGTAAGCCAGTCTGGTTGGCCGAGTGGTTAGTGTATCCACTCTCTAGCCAAAATGCTGTGGGTTCAAATTCTGCCAAGGGCATGGATGTTTGCAATTGTCTATGAAAATACTAGTGGTGGTGGTAGCTAGTAAATAGTGTTGGTGTAGATGATGATGGTAGTTGAGGTTCACTGTAGTTGGTGGATTGAGTGGTGGGAACTGAGAGTTGTGGATTGGGTAAATGAGTCTTTGGACACCTCCACGTAATAATATCTATCAGTTATATTCTTCAGCTAGTTTGCCTGTTTTATGGGATTAAGTACTCAAGTTTTCAAGAGGAAAACCCTTCCACCTCTATATAAAGACTAACTTATGTTTAGATGAAAAGCACACTTATAAAAGGTTCCTTCCTAAATGAAGTTCAAACCTACTTCTTTCTAGATGAGAGGTAAATACCATGTTATCATTGCAACTGCTAGAAAGGTACTTGTGTGTGTGTGTGTGAGAGAGAGAGAGAGAGAGAGAGAGAGAGAGAGAGAGAGAGAGAGAGAGAGATGATGCAACTCCACTTTAGTAAATAACATTAAAAGTAAAATGAAGTATATGCATCCAAATAATGTATAGCAATATGAGAATTGTTGTGAGAGAACAAAATAATTGTCAAATGCAGGACATGATAAATAAAATTGCAAATGGTAGTGAGAAATACAGTGGATGAGAATGGCTGTTTGGAAGACAAGTGTTAGCATTACTGAAAAGCAAAATTAAGTATACAGAAGATGAAACTGGACAACCAAAGAAGAGATACAGAATGAAACTTAGTACAGTGAAGAAGTCAAAAGAATGATGGGATATCATTGTATGGTGATTAAATTATCAGGAGGTATGGGGATTACAAGGGTGTAGATGTTTTCTGAGAGAGAGGTGGGGGGGGGGGATAACAAGTCTTCAACATGCACAACATGAATTAGTGATAGTAGTAGAAATGAATGACTTGAAAGGTGAAGGAATGAGATAACATCGAAGGAGATTTAAGGAAACTGTTGTGAACCACAGAATAACAACATGATTGGTAAAAGCGGATTGTGTACTGAGATATAACAGCTGTAAAATAAAAAGGAGGGTGGATTTGACAAAAAATATTATGGCTAAGCTAAATATAGAAAAATATGCAGGTCAATATGCAGTATGATTTAAGAGAAGTTTAATCAGCATTTGAATGGGTTTGGCAATGGGCATTAGGAAGGACAGCTGTTAAGTGAGAGAATAAATGTTAGGAGGGTAGGCACAGTATGAAAGACAGAGAGAGGGAGTGAGAGAGAAAAATCAAGGAGCAGGTGAGATTAATTATGAAAGGTAAGGGGGGGGGGTAAGAATATGAAAGCAAGATAATAAAAGAACAGAACAGACAAGGTAATAGATCATAGCAGACAGATGTGGCACAGAGTACAGTGATCGAAGCAAGAAGAAAATGGGATATAGGTAGCCAAATCTTGAACAGTGGAGAAATTATATCTAGGGGAATTAAAAAATTAAAAAAATTATAGAGAAAGAAAGAAAAAAAAAAAAAAGTCATGTAGACTGACACTTGAGCATTGGTAGTGAAATGACAGGAACCATTCCTCAGATTTGCTTGATATGATTCATATATTTCCTTTACCAAATCATTACTGATATATCTCTACTATAGTTCGCCCACTGATTAGAGATCCTTCGACACTTCTGCACATGCCAGAAAAAGGAGAATCCATTCCGATAATAGGGTAATCAGTCCATATTGTGGGATGAGTTGTTTATTATTACAGGTCGGAAAATTAACTTCTCTTTTAATGATTATTGTAGTTAACCATGTTGCTTGTATAACAGTTGAAAAATTTTACTTATAAAGCACGTGATTTCATGTGTTGGCGACCAATTCGTACGTCCATTTCTTTCTTCCCTTTAGCATGAATCGGCTATTCTTGGCAAGACGCCAAGCAGAGACCTACAAACGGTGGGCGAACTATACTATCAATAAAAATGTATCCGTTAAATACATGTTGTATGCCAAATCGGATTTCGACCCACAAAAAACAAAGTTGTGGATTTGAACCACACTGTGGCTCACATGTTTGTGGAAGTCTTTAGGTTGTAGAAAATATCTTTTACCTGGTATAAACTAGTAAACCACTAGTCTGTTTCTTGGAGGTCAGTATAAAAAGCGCTGTGTTTAATCTCTAGGTTGGGGAACTAAACTGTACATTCTTTAATCCATCCACAGTATTCAAGTACATGGTAAGTTTTGCAGTCCTTCATGGCTGAGATTCACATTAATAAGAATCTAAATGCACTACTTATTATTATCATTACTACATGACACCTCCAAGAAGTCCAAAGACTCATTGAGGGAGGGCACCTACTCTAAAACTCTGTCTCCACCACTTAATCCACCAAACTGCTTCATCTACTGCCCACCACCACTTCCACAGACAATCACAAACATCCCATGGTGGGATTCAAACCCGCATACTTTAGGCAATTGTGCATTATAGTTCAACATAACTGAAACCAAACGGATATCCTATTTCTCTCATTTAACCATCATCTATTGATCATCTTTCTCAATTTCTTTAGGATAAATCATGTCATGTGCCTTACTCTTACTGTGGATATGTAGGGCCAATAACCTTCAGTTTTTTTTAATTAATTTTTTTTCACTCAAATACTATGAAAGAAGGGCACAGAACTTATATAATGAGAACAAAAACAATTTTTTTTGAAGTTCTAAAGAAATGAAAATTTGCTGCTAGACAGTTAGTACCTAGATAAGTTATTGGTGCCACGTTATTCTCAAATGACAAGATTATACATATTATCATTGTTAACCAAGGATGCAATTTTTTTACGAATTGGTATAATGTAAAATCGTAATGCAATTGTGTTGTTTTTAATATCTGATATGCATAACCGTTTATCAAATGGCATACATTCCCCGTACGAAATACTACGAATCTCGCGTCTCATTAATGAAGAAAATGAGTGAGGAAGTTAAAACAAGAATAATATCTCGCGACTTAATTATAAAAAAAAATCTTCAAGCGCAATACTTTAAAAACACCATCATATTTCTCTACTTTGTGTGGTCCTTTCCAAATTTTAAAATTGCACTGATTTCAAGTATATTTTACACATAAAAAAATTCACAAATACGAACTTTTTATCTGGACTGGAGTTTGACACAGTTTCTGAAATTCTGTAATCCTCATTTTCTGATAAATTCAAACGCATAATCTTTTAGATACATGAGACAAATGCAGGAACAGTAGTGGTATCAATGTTTAATTGCTATTCAAATAACAACGAACAGGCTTTCTAAAAACATTCCACGAAAATTATAAACTTCTTATGTAAACTAGAAAGTAATATCCACTGCTCACTTCCGTACCCTTTCTTCTCAAGTGCGTTGTTTGTTTTCTATTTGACAATCGAGTATTAGCAGAATGCTCCTTTTTTTTTTTTTTTTTTTTTTGACTGACGAATAAACGTGTAAGTGGAAGAAGTGCGGTTGGGAAAAGAGATATTTAAAATATATTTATCACTGTACACAAGTTTTATTATCGACATGCATCTATAATATCTGAGAAGCACCAAGATTTTCGAAACAAGCGAAAAAAAAAACTTATATGCAATAAATTTTAATCCATGAACTTAAATCACTAAATAAGTTTAGTAATAATAATAATAATAATATAGTATTGGCGTCTTGTAATATTCTTTTGTGAAGCCTCAGACAACATGGAGAAGTCATGTAATAATGATAATAATAATAATAATAATAATAATAATAATAATAAATTTCATCTAATCCCTGTTCATTCCCCATTCCTCAGAAGAGGTTTTATCTGGAATTGTTAGAATTCCAGATAAAACAAAGAAAAAAAAAGGGGGGTTGGACGTATGTTATCGAGTCATCGCGCGCGGTCAGCGGAATAAAAAATAATTCTAGTTTCTGGGAGTAAAACAAGATCCTATTTATCTCTATATGAGTTCGACTTATCCATTTTCAAGTGAAAAGCCATTTCGAAGACTCTCCTAAAAGAGGTAAGAATAATTTAAGGTAAGAATAAGAATAATGATTTATCCTAGGAATTCTGTGGTTATTTGGAATCACGGTAGACGCACCAAAGCTGAAGCCAGTGTATTATTATTATTATTATTATTATTATTATTATTATTATTATTATTATTATTATTATATGGTCACCTCCATGGAGCTGACCACACTCTTACTTAATTTCCTGGGATGATCCTTAATCTTACTCACATTGGTCTTAAAAATTTTCTCCGTGTCAATCCTATAAAACCCTCTAAGCAACATATGTCTCTATGATATTTCTCCTTATCCGCCTATCAACCAACATATGTAATCTACAAATCTTCAGTATCTCATCATATAGAGCATTTCACACACCCTAACCATCTTATCACTTGCCTCTGAATCCATTCCATCTGTACCACATCGCTAAGAAAAACCCATGTAACCAGATCTGTGAACAATAATAAAGATAATGCCTTATGAAGAGTAACAATAACTTGTTTATCTCTGCATATTGAGGATATTCTTCAATAACCAGGTAATGATTTGAATGGATTTGGTGTGCAGAGACTGGAAAAAGTGTTGCTGAATGAAGTGAAAATGGATCTGCAGAACCAGAGAAACTAGAACTACCAAGGAGAGGGGAGAAGTGGATATACGGACATCAGTAAGACAGTTGAGTATAAGAATGTATATAATGTACCCAAGCCAGTACTAAGGAAAAGAAATCGGAATGGGACAGTTAGAATGACACATCAAGATAGGGGGTGGGACAAAGGGACCTCTGCATTTCATGTATACTAATGCCAGAAGTATTAGGAACAAGAAGGAAGAATTTTTGGCCTTGACTGGCTCTTCCTGGCCACAGGTTATTGGCATTAGTGAAACATGGCTGACGGAAGATGATATAGTTAGTGGGATAGAATGTGTAGGTTATAGTGGCTTTAGGAGGGACAGAGAGAATAAAATGGGGGAGGAGTGTTATTGATGATAGCTGATGAACTGCAGCCAAGGAGAATTGAAGTTGCATTGCAAGATAGTGAAAAGAGCTCACTTGAGGCTATTTGGAGTGAGATTGAGACTGGCAGAATAAAATATATAGTTGGGTGCTGCTATACACCAGGTGATGGAATATATGGTGGAGATAGTATGAATACGCAAATAAAAGCAATTAGTGGAAGGAGGGCAATTATTATGGGGGATTTCAACTATGGCAACATTGATAGGAAGAAGGAGAGGGCACACGTGAGGAAGAAAATTGATTTTATTCAATTATTAAAGATAACTATCTGAGACAGCATGTAATTGAAAATACTAGGTGTTCGAGAGTGCTTGAACTGGTAAGAGTATCTGAGAATTTGACTGTAATGAATATGACCATATTGCCATGTATTGGTGAGAGTGATCATAAGGTCTTGACCTGGGAGGTGGCTAAAGGTGTGGAATTTTCGATTAAGACAGGGTATGTGTGGAGTTACCGTGCTGCAAAGTATGACATGCTTAGGAGATTGCTTGAATCAGTGCTATTGCATGTACAGCTGCAATGGCTGGACATCGATAGGCCATGGAAAGTGGTCAAGGAACATTTACAGGAGGTTATGGCTAATTGCATACCTAGGGTCCGAATAGTAAAACAAGTAGGGGTTAAATGGATGAATACCACCATTAAGCTTGAGCTCTATAAAAGAAACAACTGTGGAGGAATTTAAAGAGAAAGGTGACCTGCAGGCTCACGAACGGTATAAAGCGCAAGCCAGAAGGGTAAAGAGTGTGGTAAAAATAAAAGCAACAGCGGATTATGAAACGAAATTAGCAAAGCAAGCTAAACAGAATCCCAAACAGTTCTTTCAATATGCTGCAAGCAAAAAAACTGTACACGGCAGAATGATTTTAAGGAATGACGATGGTAAGGAGGTCACAGAATCAGTCGATATAGTGGAGTTACTGAGCATGCACTTTGCAAAAGTATATCATCCAGGAGGTGACTTTGAAAAAATGAAGGAACCATAGTTTATAATGGAAGTGTGATGAATGAAGTGGAGGTGAAAAGTCTATTACAGAACCTTAATGTGAATATATCTGTGGGATTGGATAGTCTACCGGCACAGGTCTTGCGTGAAGCGGCTAAGGAATTATCAGTGCCCTTGACCATATTGTTTAATCTGAGTCTCGGGTCTGGTTTAGTCCCGAAGGTGTGGAAAGAGGGAAAATAGTTCCCTCTTTCCACACCTTCTCATCAACTCACTTGGTTGTTGAAAAATACCTTGACGAGCAGAGACAAGCAAGTTATTGTTCCTCTGTACCAAGCCTTGATAAGACCTCATCTCGACTACTGTGCCCAGATTTGGTCACCCGGTTCCTTCTTGATGGGGATGAGGTGGAGAAGATCCAGAGGCGAGTAACTAAGATGATAGCAGGTCTATGGAATGAACCATATGAGAACGGGTTGAAGATTTGTGGGTTGCAGAAATTAGTTGATAGGCGGAAAGGGGGAGATATGATAGAGACATTCAAATTGCTAAAGGGTTTCTATAGGATAAATTCAGAGGATATTTTTGAGATCACGACTGGTGGTGGGAGAACTAGGGGACACCTATGGAAGCTGGGAAAGGGTGTGGATAGCAGGGTGTTAGAGCTGGGTTCCTTACTTTTAGTGTGGTAAATGAGTGTAATAAGCTGCCAGAGTCTGTTGTGAGTGTTGACGGTGAGCGAGTTCAAGGCAAGGTATGATAGATACTGTGAGAATGTCATATAGTTGTGCGGATATGATGTTTAGGGCCTCCCTCGATGAGTCTAAGGATTCCCTGGAGTCGTCCGAAATAATAATAATAATAATAATAATAATAATAATAATAATAATAATAATAATAATAATAATAATACCCCTGCACCATCCACTCATGTGCCATGACTGTCCTTGCGCCAGTAAATCATAA
Source organism: Typopeltis vanoorti (assembly GCF_054136105.1). NCBI lineage: Eukaryota > Metazoa > Arthropoda > Arachnida > Uropygi > Thelyphonidae > Typopeltis > Typopeltis vanoorti. Next base: position 77,783,002 of record NC_143561.1, read on the forward strand.
ATCAAACAACCAACCAATCTGATGAATAATTACCTAAGGTAGAATGCAATGGAAAATGCTAGAGGGATCGAGAGTTCTGAACCTTGTGATTACATCAAAGGATTTTTCCTTAATTAAAATTTTCCTTAACCTTGCCGCAAATCGGGAGAGCGATCATTCAATTTGAACCTAGTAATGGACTAAACATGTGGAATTTCAAGTAATCATAGGTTACATGAGGAAGTACAGAGCTGGTGATTTTGAGAACCCTAGGAGTGGTATTGCATGGAGTGGTACCATGCGAAACGTGCCGCAGGCGAAAATATAGAATGCATGGGAAGTGGTCTGGGGGTGTTTGAAGGAACATATAGTGGATTGTCTGCCTAAATTTAGGAAAGTTAATAAATTGGGAATTAAATAGGTGAGTTGCAGCAGTGAGCAGTAAAAAGGAAGATGAGATCTTGTGAATGATTCAACGTTACTGGTGATCTGCAAACCTATGAGCAGTATAAAGTATTGGCCAGAAGTGTGCCTGATGGCAAGGAAGGCAAAATAGAGTATCAGAAGAAATTAGTTGAACGAACCAAAGGTAATCTGAAAATCTTCTTTCAGTGTGTGACAAGCCTTCATGAATGCAGATCATAGGGAGATGAATGAAGCAGCAAAATAGTTGATTTATTGAGTCATCTCTTTTCAAGGGTTTAGCTTCCAGATAAAGATATTTCAGTAATAGATATGGCACATGTTAATGTGGCTGTACATGTAGAGGAAGTAGTACGTGGGTGGCCTGAAAAATTCTCGGCCTCAAACATAAATGGCAACACTATCGGCACGATTTTTTTTCGCATTATGTGATTGCAAGTCATTCTATCAAATAGTTTTTTTTATACAGCTGTCGGAAGCCAAAGTGTTGTCTGTATCCCTTGAAATGGATAAAATTGAGTATCATGCTGTTATAAAATTCTTTGTAAAAGAAGGTTTAACGCCAAAAGAAATTCATTCGAAGTTCATAAAAGTTTCTGGGTACTCTTCTCCTTCATTTTCGACAATTAAGAAATGGGCTGCCGAGTGTAAATGTGGCCATACCAGCCTCGAAGATGATCCACGCGAAGGAAGTCCAAGAAGTGTAACAACACCACCAGAAATCATTAATCGAGTGCACGATATCCTATTGGATGACCGGCAAGTCAAAGTGCGTAAAATTGCTGAGAATATAGGCATTTCAAAGGAACGTGTAGGATATATTTTGCATGAAGAATTGCAAACGAAAAAATTCAAAAACGCACTTACATGAAAATCTCTGAACAGTGCTTGAAGCGTTTTAACAATAATAAAACTGATTTTGTGCGTCGATTTATTACTATGGATGAGACTTGGATTCACCAGTATACAGCAGAATCTAAACAGCAGTCAAAACAGTGGACAGAAGCCGGTTGTTCAGCGCCAAAGAAGACAAGGTCATAGCATCGGTGTCCAGGACCGGCCTTCTCTATAAAGGAGCCCGGGTGCAAGAAACCTTTTGGGGGCCCTAAAATATTTTTCAAAGGTAAAAATTAAAGGATTCGAAATAAGCTTATTGTAAAACCTCTTACCTGCAAATGATTTTGCACAGGAAAACAAAAAAAAAAAAAAACACATTCGAAATATAATACGTTTCCGCAAATGTGAAACGAATGTGCCCACTCGATCGTGGGGCCCGGGTGCATTTCCCCCCCCTCTTCACCCCCGAGATGGCCGGCCCTGTCGGTGTCTTGAGATGCTAAAGGCATTTTGTTTATTAATTATCTTGAAAAGAGTAAAACAATAACCGCAGAATATTATTTCGATCTTTTAATCAGACTAGACGAAAAACTTCGTGAGGAAAAACTCATTTTGCAGAAGAAAAAAATCATCTTTCATCAGAACAATGCACTGACCTACAAAGGTGTTTTGGCAATGGGAAAATTGAGGGATCTGCACTATTCCCCAGATTTGGTTCCCTCGGACTTCTATCTCTTCCCCAAACTAAAACTCTTTCTCTCTGGTCAGCGTTTTTCTTCGAATCAAGAAGTTATTGCAGCTGTAGAGGGGTATTTTGCAGATCTTACTAAGAACCAGTGGCGTAACTGGGGGGAGGGGGGGAGGGGGGAAGAGCCTCCACGGGCGGCACTTTCAACCTTTTTGAACTTTTGCAGTTAATTCTAAAATACAGTCTCGGGAACTCAGTTCCAAATATTGTAATACTACAGCGAATTTTCCCCACAATTGCTATAAGTGTTGCTAGTTGTGAGAGGAGTTTTTCTAAATAAAATTTGATTAAGAATTACCAAATTACTATGAAACAGACTTCTCCAATGGCATTGATGATTTTGCTAACAGAAATGCAAGAAAACTAACATTTTAGAATGTTGAAATTAAAGTTTTATTTCAAAAATAAACATAGGGTTTTAATTATTTCCCTATACGTCGTTTCGACTTTTTGTAGTATTTTTGGTGTGTGTTTAGAGGGGAAGCAAACTTAGGGACCGCCCAGGGCGGCATAAGCTCTAGCTACGCCAATGCTGAGAACCACTAGAGGGACAGGAAAATGGCGCTGAAGCATCGCTGGAATAAATGTATTAGTCTTAAGGGAATCTCAAAACGAAAATAATTTTGAAATTATAAATTCGTTTTTTCATTGTTACGCTGAGTAGTTTTCAGAGCACCCACATATATATGATACTGCAGAATCTTGATGTGAATACAGTTATGGGTTTGGATGGGATATCAGCTCACACAGTATCAGAATGTGCTAGGGAATTAGCAGTACCTTTCACTATTTTGTTTAATTAGAGTCTCCTCTAGCAGAGTCTCAAGGAACAGAAGAGTAGGGGAAAATAGTTCTATTGCATATTGGAGGTTCCAAGACAAAGATAGCATATTTTTGATCAATTAGCATTCAGGATCAAAATTCAGGACTGGGTGGAGATTAATGGGACTTAATAGTAATGATGCTAATGCTGGACTTTGTTGCAAAGGCATTTTCCTGGATACTGTATGTAAATATGATATATAAATTGGAGTAAATGGGTATAGATATACAAGATAGTGTTTATTCAAGAGCAGATTACTGTAAATAGTTTGCGACCACTGGTGTGCCACAGGGCACACCAGTGGTCATCACGATTTAATTTGCACTTGGTCATCACAATTTAATTTGCACCTTAATAATATAGGAAATATTCTAAGGAGAAATGTTCAGTTGTTTTCAGATGATATAAAACTTGGTTCAACAATAGTTAATAAAGAATATGTTAAAATTTTCAGGATGAGCCTCTACAGCTCACTAGAAATGGCTTTGCACACGAAGAGAGACTTTCAAGATCGAGTCTAGTCGCCGACTGGAGGAACATTTTCTAAGCCTTTTTTCGACCGGTTCCTGAGTAACTCGATCTCTGGAACCGGTAAGCAGGTTTTTCTCCGCGAATTTCAAGAAGATCGGCTGTCGATCCCACAGTATTTTCAGACATTAAAAAAAATATTGTGTTAGGGATAGAGACCACGAGATGGCGGCACTTGGTAGTCGTTTTCTTCAATGCTTACCGATTAATTAATGACAACTTTGGGCAAGCTATCTCTGATTGGCTACCAGTGGAGATTCAACACTGCCCACACAGTCTCCAAAAGTCAGATAGGGCTAAAACGGCCTCGCCTACTCCCTATACAGGAACAAAAATGCATTAGCTGATTTGTTTGTTTTTTTAATTTTCTGGATAATTATTATCATTATTATTATTATTATGGGCGACTCCAGAGAGTCCTTAGACTCGGTGGAGGCCCTAAACATCATGTCCACACAACTATACGACATTCTCACAGTATCTATCACACCTTGCCTTGTACTCACTCACTGTCATTGCGCCCAAAACAGACTCTGGCAGCCACTCTAAAAGCAAAGAACCCAGCACTAACACCCTTGCTAACCACACTCTTGCCCAACTTCCATAGATGTCCCCTAATTCTCCCATTACCAGTCCTTATCTCAAAAATATCCTCTGAATTAATCCTATAGAAACCCTTTAGCAATTTGAATGTCTCAATCTCCCCTTTTCCGCCTATCAACTAATTTCTGCAATCCACAGATCTTCAACCTGTTCTCATAAAGTTCATTCCACAGACCTGCTATCATCTTGGTCACTCGCCTCTGAAACCTCTCCACCTCATCCCCATCAAGAAGGAACTGAGGTGACCAAATCTGGGCACAGTACTCGAGATGAGGTCTTATCAAGGCTCGGTACAGAGGAACAATAACTTGCTTGTCTCTGCTCGTCAAGTATATTTCAACAACCACTTTTGCAATGTGCCTCCTAAACTTCATCTCCCTATCCACCAACACTCCCAAGTCCCTGGCCTCGTCAATTTCCTGGAGTACAGTTCCACCAATGTGGTATACTGTTGCTAATCTTTTCACCTCAAAATACATAACGTTATATTTTGTAACATTAAATTGACATCCATTCTCATTAGCCCAGAACTCCAATCTATCTAAGTCATCCTGCAAGATTTTGACATCTTCTGCATTCACTATCGCACTACCCAACTTTGCATCATCAGCGAACAAATGAACTGTTCCTCTTGGATCTTTTCCTATGTCATTAACGAACAAATTAAACAGGAGTGGTCCATGAACAGAATCCTGCAGCACACCACTAGTCACAGGCCGTCTTTTGGACTCTACTCCTGAATTAACTACTCCACCATAACCCACCTATCCCTCTCACCAACCATATATCCATTCCCATATGTTGTACTTTACGGATAAGAATTCCATGTGGTGTCCTGTCAAATGCCTTAGCCAGGTCCAGCAGTATCATTGTAAACCCATTAGCCTTATCCAGTTCAGCAATCACTGTGTTATAAAACTTCAGCAAGTTACTGAGGCATGATCTACCTTTCACAAAGCCATGCTGTCCCCCATACAGTATCTCACTTTCATCAATCCATTCCTGTATGTTTCCCTTGACTACATTCTCCAAGACCTTGACAACGACTTCTGATATGCTGATCGGTGGGTAATTTGCAACAGTAGGCTTTGATCCTCCTTTATGCAGTGGAACTATTTTGCCCTCCTTCCACACCTTAGGGACTAAACCAGACCCAAGACTCAGATTAAACAAGGGCACTGATAATTCCTTAGCCGCTTCACATAAGACCCGTGCCGGTATACCATCCAATCCCACAGATGTATTCACATTAAGCTTCTGTAATGGACTATTCACCTCCACTTCATTCATCATAATTCCCGTATAAACTAATGATTCCTTCATTTTTTCAATGTCACCTAAGCTCGTCATATTTGGCAGCACGGTAATTCCGCATATACCCTGTCTTAATCGAAAATTCCACACCTTTAGCCACCTCCCAGTTCAAGCCCTTATGATCACTCTCACCAATGGGTGGTAATATGGTCATATTCATTACAGTCAAATTCTGAGATGCTATTACCAGATCAAGCACTCTCACACCCCTAGTATTTTCAATTACATGCTGTCTCATATAGTTATCATTTAATAATTGAATAAAATCAATTTCCTTCCTCACTTGTGTCCTCTCCTCTTTCCAATCAATGTGACCATAGTTGAAATCCCCCATAATAATTGCCTTTCTTCCACTCATTGCTTCTCTTTGCGTATTCATACTATCTCCACCATATATTCCATCACCTGGTCTATAGCAGCACCCAACTATATATTTTATTCTGCCAGTCTTAATCTCACACCAAATAGCCTCAAGTGAGCTCTTTTCACTATCCTGCAATGCAACTTCAATTCTCCTTGGCTGCAGTTCATCAGCTATCATCAATAACACTCCTCCCCTATTTTATTCTCTCTGTGCCTCCTAAACACACTATAACCAACACATTCTATCCCACTAACTATATCATCTTCCGTCAGACATGATTCACTAATGCCAATAACCTGTGGCCAGGAAGAGCCAATCAAGGCAAAAATTCTTCCTTCTTGTTCCTAATACTTCTGGCATTAGTATATATGAAATGCCGTGATCCCTTTGTCCCACCCCTATCTTGATGCGTTATTCTAAATGTCCAATTCCCATTATTTTTTTGTCCTTTGTGCTGGCTCAGGTACATTATATACATTTTTACACTCAACTGTCTCACTGAAGTTTGCATATCCAATCTCCACCCCCCCTCCTTGATAGTTCTAGTTTCCCTTGTTCTGCACATCCATTTTTACTTCATTCAGCAACACTTTTTCCAGTCTCCGCACACCAAGTCCATTCAAATGCAGGCCATCCATCTTGTATAAATCCTTTCGCCCATCAAACTCATTCCACACGTCCACGAATTCCACACCGCACCGTCTGCATAACCTGCGCATAATGTCATTTGCGATTATGGCCCTCTTTCTAAACTCCTCTCTGTGATACCGCGGCAACAGCAGGTCATACTTTTCTTTCTCTACCTTTTACAATACTTTCAAGTCCTCTCTCATAAAAAATTTATCTCCTTTCAATTCATTCGTACCCGCCACAGCTATCATTTCTTTCACCCTCTGTTTTTGCACTCTAATACTCTCACTTTAATACTCTAATACTCTAATACCGGAATCTTATCAGGGCGTGGAATCAAAAAGGGCGCCGGAGAGCCAAAGAAATTATGCCGGAAATTTCTTAGTACATCAGAAAATGTTTGCATATATTATGTGAGGAGTAGCATTCACATTTTGTGTAAGCCTACATAGTTTGATATATCGTAAGTTGAAGAAATTATGGTTCATAATATTATGTAGTTTTGGGAAATTCAGAGGTAGAAGGAATAGGCTGACTATATTTCCTTGAGACAAAAATGGGACATTGGGAACGCAAAAACGGGACCGGGGTTATGTAATATTCTGTATTCATGAGAAAGTAAGACGATAAAAAAGTTTTATACATAAACACATTATTTTTGCCACGTCTTTTGCAACCACCAAATTAGTATTCGTGTTATCTGCACATAAAACTAAAATTTTGTTTTGTAAGGCAAATTTGTCACTTACTTCCTTTACCATAGCACAATGTATATCGAATATTTCACCAAATAAGGAAATAAAGTATCTTATAATTTTATCTTGAACACCACAATTTGGCAAAAAAAGTACCGCACAGAGATTGGAAAAAGTATGGTGTCTTTTTTGTTTGATGCATCTAAACTGACTGAAATGCTTTATGTTTTATTAAAATCTAATATTACTTCACGCAATATGTGTGGTGATAAAATGTTGGTAATTCCTTCTTTTGATTTGGTACGTGCTGAATAAAATTTTGGTTTATAATTTTTATTTATAAATGTCGCAAGCAGTCATTTGCGCGAAAACTTTGTCAGTGATGCACAGTATAATAAGAAACAAGAGCTTCACTTGCTGCAATTTTATCGCTTTCACCATATTTGGCCATATCAATCGCCACGTCTCACCATAAATGAGCTTATGTTTTTAACGGAAGCCAAAGTCTTTTCAGCATCCTTATGTTTCTGGCTACGTAGATGTTGGTTGATGTCTCTTCTGCCTCCATCAGCAACGAAAAAATGGACATTGTGTTGTTGGTATACCACTTTTGTTTCATCACTACAGAGCTTGTCCATTCTAAGAAATTCTTTCCGAAGATCATCATTAAAACTGCAGTTCACTTTAGGATAGACTTAAAGCTTCAAAAAATGAGACTTAAAAAATATGAAATTTAAACCGCAAGCATTGAATAACATAGCAAAACAAAAACTATCGCTACAGCAAAACAGACGTGGCGCCTGAGATGCGTGAGTGTTGCCAAAAATGAGTCTTCAGACTCCTTGGAGGTGTTAGAAATAATAATAATCATAATAATGCGACTCCATGGTTATATAACTTACTGGTATCCATGATATTGATATACGATTATAGGTTATGAATAATAATTTATGATTCACCAGCATTAAAATATATTTATAGTTTTTATTAAAAACGGGACAAAATTGACTTTTTTTTTTATTAAAACGACGGGATGGCCGAGAAATATGGGAAAAAAAAAACGGTACTTTCCCGTTCAAAACGATACGTATGATCAGACTAAGAATGAATAATATTATTTACTTTCATCATACATCACTGCATCAGTATGATTTAATCCTCAAATGAATAAGTGGCGTCATATTTACCCCACTACTTTTCCATATTTCTATATCACCGTGGTAACCGCTTCAGTACTATTTTATGACATAGTCTAACGCAGCGTTGCCACATTTGGTACTAATATACAAGAACTGGTACAATGTTGGCTGGTAGTAGTACCAAATATGGTATTCAAAGTCTACTGAAAAATATAATTCTAATCTATTTGTTCAAAGTTTCATTTGTAATTCGATACATATATGTGCATACAGAGCATATATATAGAGTAACCAGCTTACCTGGAATAGGTATTATTATATTTGTTACTTTTTAGTTATTAAGTCTGGGAAATTAAAAAAAAAAAAAACTATTGCAACTCTGGTTTAACGATTTATTCTTCGGTGTGCAATCGGAACTTGTCATGAATTAGTGAGTGTTACTTAAATGTTTTTCGTTTTTTTAGATATAGACCTAATGGGGTTAAATATTAACCGGTGTATCATTACAAGTTGCGTTATTATTTTTTATAATGGTAATAAGACAAATTGAAATAGCTTACGTTTAGACGTTCAAATTATATATATATATAAGATTTATTTTATTTATTTTTTTTACCTTGGGAATAACGTATATTAGGGTTACCAAGTAATTTTATAAACTTGGTTATTTTACTTTTAATCCCATGTAAGCAAACAGTTAAGTTTGCGCCTGAAACGTAGTTCAAGTCTAAAGGTGGTGCATATTTGGGAATAATGCATATTTACCAACCTTTACAATGTGGCACCACCTTAGACTTGAACTACGTTTCAGGCGCAAACTTAACTGTTTGCTTACTTGGGATTAGGAATAAAATAACCAAGTCTATAAAATTATTTGGTAACCCTAATATACATTATTCCTAAGGTAAAAAAAAATCTTATTTACATTTATATCTCCTCCAGAGATTCTTCAAAATAAAAACACCTTTTACAAACTTGCATAGGTAAAGTTGATGAGGCTCTGTATTATTAAAACCTTGGTGCTGCATCTCAGGATAATACTCCGCAGTTTGTGGAAACCAACACAGAATTTCAAACAGTCAAAAAGAAAAGGAAAATCTCCTCTACTGCAGATACACCCAAAACAGTGGAGATAGAACCAGATAATGTAATTAAAGAAAGGGTACCCCCAGTCGTCCTAAGGGCCAAGGAGCACTGGACGTCCGTTGCATCCACAATGAAATCTTCAGATATCACCTTCATTAAAGCCACAAACACAGAAGAAGGGATTCGCATACAACCTAAAACATCATCAGATTACAGAAAAATGACCAAACTTCTAGACAACAACAACTTGCCATATCACACTTTTGCACTCAACAGTGAAAAAAATTTAAAAGTAGTGTTAAGGGGAGTAACTGAAACATTACAAATAGAAGACCTCACTGCAGACCTCCAACTTAAGGGATTTAGCCCAGTTAAAGTCAGCCGAATGCGGAGAGCTGATAAAACACCCTATCCCCTAATTCTAGTAGAAATAAGCAAAGACCAAAATCATATATACAATCTCCAAACCATCTGTGATCTAGTCATAAAAGTTGAGGCATTGAAACATAAATCAACTACAACCCAGTGCCATAGATGCCAGAAGATTGGGCATGCCCAACGATGCTGCAAGGCCGAATTTCGTTGCGTTAAATGTGGTGGCAAACATGCATCAAATGAATGCCATAAACCTCGTACACTTCCAGCAAAATGTGCAAACTGCGGAGGACCACACCCTGCAAACTATAGGGGCTGTATAGCATTTCCTCAAAACCAAAAATTACAACTCAAAACCAGTAAACCTCTTCAAGAACAAGCGTCTTCCCATCAAACCATAGTCTCCACAACGGATGGAAGATCGTATGCTGAAGTTACAAGATCAACCTTCCAAAAAGACCCAAAACCAAAGCAGTCACAGCAAACCAACAAGCCTATCCTACTGAACATAACAAGTCACTTAGGTGAAATGCTTGCTGAACTCCAACAAACCAACCCAACTCAAGAAGCCAAAGATATCATCTTAAGGCATACACAATCACTCTTTATGGAAATTCTTAATGGATAAATCTAAAAGAAAACCGAAATCATTACAAATTGTTTCATGGAATGCAAATGGTTTATCTATCAAATTACAGGAGCTGCAGGAGTTTGCAGCAGAAACTCAAGCAGACATCATCCTCATAAATGAAACACATCTTCGTCCAAGTGACAAAATCAGAATCAATAGTTATAGCACTTACCGAACAGACAGATGCTTTGCTAGAGGTGGAGGCACTGCCATCTTTGTGAAAAGTAACATAAAACATAATTCAATAGCAGAACCCCAAACAGAACACATGGAAACTACAGGAATAGAAATACATATGGAAAATACAAGCAGCATTACGATATATGCAGCCTACAATACCCCAAATAAAAAACTCCTTGAATCTGACTTAGAGGTGATACTAAATACAGGCAGAGCAGTGATTATAGCCGGAGATCTTAATGCCAAACACTCAGTCTGGAATAGCAGAAACTCAAATATTAATGGAAGAATACTCAACTCTTACACCACTTCAAGAAATATAACAGTAATAGGACCCACTGAACCCACACATTATGGAGCTACCGGTCGTCCTGATGTACTAGATATAGCTATATTAAAAAACATAGCGCACAGCTATCAGATACAAGCAATCAACGACTTAAGTTCTGATCATAACCCCATCATATTACAACTAGGCACCATACAAGATATAACAGAAAACACCACCGCATTTATAAATTGGAAACAACTTCCCTCAGCCTTCCAGGAAAACCTTGGTCCAATACCGCATATAACATCTGCTGAAGATGTAGAAAAAGCAGTGAAGACTCTTGAAAAACAACTGCTGACAGCTATAACGCAGGTAACAAATATAACCAAATGTACACCATCAAATAAACTTCCACAGGATATAAAACGTCTTATCCAAGAGAAAAACAGATTAAGAAGACAATATCAGAGAACAATGGACCCAGCGGATAAACAAGCAGTCAATAGAGCAACAAACCAAGTTCGATATGCCCTAAAGGACCACCGTAACCAACTCTGGAATAACAAAATTCTCCAATTAAACACAGAGGATCAATCAATATGGAAAATGATGAAATCACTCCGTTCAAAGCGTTTTACATTTCCTCCAATCCAAGGTGAATCTAATGTTGTCTACAACGACGAGGAAAAAGCTGAAGCATTTGCTGATAGTTTAGAAAAACAATGCAGCCCCAATTATATCAATACAGATATAAATTTCATAAGTAAAATTCACACCCAAGTGCGTAAAATAACTCAAAATGCCTCATTCCAATCCAATAACAAATCCGTATCACCAACAGAAGTATATGAGATTTTAAGAAAACTAAATAACAAAAAGGCTCCAGGTCCAGATGGAATAACAAATAAGGTACTCAAGTTACTTCCTCGCAAAGGGGTTATGCATCTAGTAGCCATCATTAATGCCATCTTCCGGCTAAATTATTTCCCACAACGATGGAAAATTGCCGACGTTTTCCTAATTCCCAAACCTGGGAAAAATACACAGTTTCCTGTAAATTACAGACCAATCAGCCTTCTTTCATGCATAGGTAAGATAGCCGAACGTGCTATTCTCACACGGCTTCAAGAGGCTACAGATATGAACCATATAATTCAAGATGAACAATTCGGCTTTAGGAAATATCACTCCACAACGCTACAAATTTACAGAGTTATCGAACATATAACCCAAGGGTATGAATGGCACCAACACACTGGCGCAGTTTTTCTAGACATCACCCAGGCATTTGATAGAGTATGGCATCATGGACTAATTTTTAAACTACACGAAGTTGGTATTCCATTGCCACTAGTGCTACTTATCAAATCATATCTACACAACAGAAAATTTAAAATAAAACTCAACGGTATCAGATCCACGGAGAGGAGAATCACGGCCGGAGTACCTCAAGGCTCTCTACTATCTCCCCTGCTCTTCTCCATATACATGGCAGATCTCCCCAAACTGTCTCCAGCTATCACCGCTCTGTATGCCGACGATACAATCATTATAGCCAGATCCCTCCGTCCACACCTGGCCACAATCAAGCTGCAGAGAGCAGTCAATGAATTGGAGGATTGGTACACCAAGTGGCGTATCGCAATTAATCCAAACAAAAGCTCTGCAGTACTTTTCACCAGACGTAAGGCAGAACCGAATACAAGCATACAAATGTTTGGTAAAATCATCCCTTGGCGCAATTCTACCAAATATCTGGGAATTCATCTTGATAGACGTCTAAACTTCAAGTCACATATGGATAGTGTTACCACTAAGGCAAGTCAGACTATAGCACAGCTATATCCACTTTTGAACAGGAACAGCTTCCTAAGCATAAGCAACAAAATCTTACTTTTCAAATCGGTAATCAGACCGCAACTAACTTATGCCTCTCCAACCTGGGGTCACACGACTAAAAGCAACATCAACAGACTTCAGATAATACAGAATAAATGCCTAAGAATGGCATTTAATGCCCCATGGTTCATCAGAAACACCCAATTACATCAAGAAGCCAATCTTCCAGATATTAAGACCTACATGACAAGCATTGCAGAGAAATTCTTCACAATCACGGATAATCACCCAAATCAGTTAGTTCGACAGGCAGCGGACTACAAGCCCTCAGATCGTTTCAAACATAAAAAACCGAAATCCTCCATCGCAAGAGAAAGCTGATACAGCCTCAATGCTCACAATGAGCGGGTAAATTACCCACAATAATCTCATCACCCACAATCTAAAATCCAGATGAAGGGATAAAGAGTCAAGGACTCAGTCCATCAACCAATTAAGTTCAAGTTCAAGTTCAACCTTGGTATGGAGGAAAAAATGGCGGCCCGTGTGTTAGTGTTTTGTGTAGTGTATTATTGATGATGAAATTAAAGAGTCAGCTGAGTCATTGTGTTGTTAATTAGTGGCGATAGTTTTGAATGATAAATGATATATACAGAGGTAAGTGTTCTTCATTTTCTAAGGTTTTTTAAGGTGAAATATTTGCTACCGTTGCTGGTAGATCGATTTGATCTACGGGATATATATATAATAGAGTAACATTTTATTGCTGGTAGACACCTAAGAGTGTCTACGGGATCTGCTAGTGGACCCTCAAAAGTTCACAGGATTGTCTTTGCCTCCTCGGGGCACCTGAGGGACCTCTACTCTTTCTCCATCTGTGTATCAACACATTTTTATTTCTTGAAATGACAAAACTTCTAAATGAGACCCAATTCGAAGAAGTCTACAGGGAATTCCTCAGACTGGGAAAGCTACTGAGTGATAACTGGCCGGGAAAGGTTAAACTGTATGACACGTTTCCCCCTGAATGTGTCTCAGACGCTGTCGCTGAAGATCATTTAGAGTCGATGCCTTCTACTCCTTCAGACTTTGCAGAAGTGCGTGCTCACAAAGTCGTCGCTGAAGATCATTTAGAGTCGATGCCTTCTACACCTTCAGACTTTGTAGAAGTGCGTGCTCGCAAAAAGCGAAGAACAACAGAAGAACCGCACAATGACAATACTGTAATGGAACAGGATTCTCAGGGTTCGGACCCCGCTACCTCTCCCAAAGAAAAGGTGCCTCCGGTCATCCTTAGAGAAAAACAAAAGTGGGCAGCTTTACGATCCACAATGTCCAAAGATGAAGGCATAAAGATTCAGCCAGCAACAGTGACAGACTACAGAAGGTTGACCAAGGAACTGGACAACAGAGGCATCCAGTATCATACCTTTGCGCTCAGTTCAGAAAAAAATTTAAAAGTAGTCCTTCGTGGTGTCTGTGAAGACATTGACACAGCAGAAATCGCTGCTGACCTAAATTCTCAGGATCTGCCACCAGTCAAAGTGAGCAGAATGTACAAAGCAGACAAAACTCCCATGCCATTAGTCCTTGTTGAGATTCACAAAATATATAAGGATATCTACAACTTAAAAACAGTCTGTGGTCTCATCGTCACACCGGAACCACTCCGTAAAAGATCATCTTCTGGGCAGTGCCACAGGTGCCAAAAGTTTGGCCATGCCCAGAATCTATGCCGAGCAGAATATAGATGTTTAAAATGTGGAGACAGCCACCCAACCAATACCTGCACTAAGCCAAGGACCACCTCGGCCAAATGTGCCAACTGCAGTGGCCCTCATCCGGCGAACTACAAAGGATGTACTCAACACCCAAAGAACAGACGGATGGAGGCAATCAATCAGCCCTCCTCCTACAGTACAAGAACACCAGCGGCCCAGACACCAAAACCGGAGACTCATCGACCACAGTCGGAGACCTCCAACCAAAAGCAAACAAGAAGTTATGCCGATGTGACCCGTACAACTAGGCCAATTCCAGACCAAAATCAACCAAGAGCACCTAAAAACCTAACAGCTATTATCACGGCCTCACTAGCAAACATGCTACAAAATTTTAGCCTATCAAACCCTACTGAAACCTCCACTAAAAGATTTCTTCGTGAAACACAGGTCATCCTCACAGCTCTCATAAATGAATAGTAACAAACTCATTCCAGCATCTCTTCAAATAGTTGCTTGGAACGCAAATGGCCTCAAAAACAAAATCCTGGAACTCCGTGCCTTCACATCTAGGTATCAGCCAGATGTTATTCTAATCAGCGAAACTCATCTAAGACCCTCAGACAACCCTACAATAAGTGGCTATCACCTATACAGAAATGACAGACTACTCTACAGAGGTGGTGGCACTGCCATCTTCATTAAAAACTACATTAAGCACCACTCTGTGAGCATTCCTTCAACCACTAACCTTGAGATCACAGGAGTGGAAGTAGTCACCAGCTCCACTGGCAAACTGAAAATCTACTCAGCTTACAACCCTCCCCAAAAATCTCTACTTCACTCTGATCTAAATGCCATCTTAGGCATCAGAGGGCCCACCATTATTGCCGGGGATCTGAATTCCAAGCACCCTGCCTGGAATTGTTCAACCACAAACAAGAATGGTTGCATCCTTTTCAATTACTTAGGATCAAGCAACGCTGTTGTGGCAGGCCCCACCGAACCAACTCATCTCAGTACGTTCGGCACTGCTGATATCCTGGATATAGCTATCCTGCAGGATATTAAACTTCAGTACAGTATCATTTCTATGGATGAACTATCATCCGATCACAATCCAATACTGCTGCAGCTGGGAAATCAGGAATTCCTGTGTCCTCCTTCTCACTCCTACATTGTATGGGAAAGACTGTCAGCCGCACTCAAGGATCATATTGGACCTGTTCCTCACATACGCACAAAAGAAGAAGTAGAAACTGCAGTTACAAATCTCACACAACAAATTAATTCTGCTATAAAGGTAGCTTCCTCCTACAAAACTGCCCGCAAGCCAGATCGTTTGCCTGAAGACATCATGAACTTAATCAGAGATAAAAACAGAGCTCGAAAGAGATTCCGTAACACGTGTGCACCACAAGACAAAACAAATCTAAACAGACTAAATGGGGCAGTAAGAGATGCACTGAAAGCTCACAGAGACTATGTATGGGATGAAAAGTTATTCTCCATTTCACCTAGTGATCACTCCATCTGGGGACTACTGAAAAATACCAAAAACAAAGGCAGATCCCTTCCCCCAATATTAACTGATCAGGGCCTTGCTCACACAGATGTGGACAAAGCAGAGGTTATAGCGCACAGCTTAGAAGAGCAATGCAGGCCTTCGTATGGAAACCTTGACTTTGACCACATACATAAGATTCACAGCAAGGTCAGACACTCACTCAAACTTCCTATCACCAGCACTGACCATATTGCATCAACATCACCTGCTGAGATATATGACATTATTAAAAATTTAAAGAACAAAAAAGCTCCTGGACCAGACGGCATTACTAATCGTGTGATTAAACTTCTGCCCCGGAGGGCAGTAGTGTACCTGACCAGTATAATAAATGCAATTTTAAGATTTCACTATTTTCCTTCCACCTGGAAACTGGCTGACGTAATTCCCATACATAAGCCAGGCAAAGACTCACACCTACCCCAAAATTATCGTCCAATCAGTCTCATCTCAAATCTGGGTAAGGTTGCAGAGAAGGTCATCCTCTCACGACTTCAAACCTCAATAAATGACCTAAACATCCTTCCAAAAGAACAGTTTGGTTTTAGGCAACACCATAGTACTACCCAGCAAATCCACAGAATTGTTGAATACATCACAACCAGCTACAACTGGCGCCAGTGCACAGGTGCTGTTTTCCTAGATTTATCCAAAGCATTTGACAAAATCTGGCATTTTGGACTCCTGCACAAGCTTATCTCAGCCGGCATCTCACCTAAAATGGTTCATTCAATCCACTCATATCTTCAAAATAGATCAATGCAAGTAAAAATCAACGGTTCTACATCCTCCCAGCGCCACATCTTTGCTGGAGTGCCGCAGGGATCTCTGCTGGCTCCATTGCTGTTCTCTGTATACATGTCAGACATCCCACACAATCCGATGACTTCCATTTTGGCCCTATATGCAGACGATACGGCAATACTAACCAGATCTCTCAGACCCCTTTTCATTACCAGAAAGCTTCAAGAAAACATTCTAAAGCTGGAGGGTTGGTTCTCTAAATGGAGATTGGAAGTCAACCCCCAGAAAAGCTCAGCCGTTCTTTTCTCAAAAAGGCCAATGTCTCCTGTAGGAGATTTGTTACTATTCAATATTAAAATTCCCTGGCAGTCAGAAACAAATTACCTGGGTGTAATTCTCGACAAAAAGCTATCTTTCAATCAACACACCAAGTCTGCATGCACAAAGGCATCTAAAGTCATAGCACAGATCTATCCGCTAATTAATAGAAATAGCAAGCTCAGCAACAGAATCAAATTGCAGCTATACCAGTTGACGATTCGTCCTATAATCACCTATGCCTCTCCGGCCTGGAGCCACACCTCTAATGCTAACATCATCAAAATACAGCGAGTGCAGAACAAGTGCCTGAGAATGATTTTGAATGCTCCGTGGTATGTTAGAAACATTCAACTCCACAGAGACACAAATATTCCCTATATCTTCTCTTTTCTACGATCCTTAGCCACCAAGTTTTTCCTAAAGACGTCCACACATCCCAACGATTTGGTTCAACAAGCTACAGCATACGATCCAACGGACATATTCAAATACAGAAGACCAAAAGCTATATTGGCCTCCTTTAGTGATGCATAATCTCCATGCCCAATCAGGGCGAGCATTCTGCTCATAAATTTTACCTTCACTGCAACCACAACAGATAGCGGGGAATATGAAAAGCATCTTGCTTCACCCCTAAAGACATAAATGTCAATTGTCAGTCAACCTTGGTATTCACACTGAAATCTTCATATATCACCTCCATTAAAGCCACAAACCAGAAGGGATTCGCATACAACCTAAAACGTCATCAGACTACAGAAAAATAACCAAACTTATAGACAACAACAATTTGCCATACCATACTTTTGCACTCAACAGAGAGAAAAATTTAAAAGTAGTATTAATGGGAGTAACTGAAACATTACAAATAGAAGACCTCACTGCAGACCTCCAACATAAGGGATTTAGCCCAATTAAAGTCGGCCGAATGAGGAAAGCTGATAAAACGCCCTATCCCCTAATTCTGGTGGAAATAAGCAAAGACCAAAAACATATATACAATCTCCAAACCATCTGTGATCTAGTCATAAAAGTTGAAGCATTGAAACATAAATCAACTACAACTCAGTGCCATAGATACCAGAAGATTGGGCATGCACAACGATGCTGCAAGGCTGAATTTCGTTGCGTGAAATTTGGTGGCAAACAAGCATCAAATGAATGCCATAAACCACTTTACACACTTCCAGCAAAGTGAGCAAATTGCGCAGGACCACACCTTGCAAACTGTAGGGGCTCTATAGCATTTCCCCAAAACCAAAAGATACGAGTAAACCTATTCAAGAACACGCGTCCTCCCATCAAACCATAGTCTCCACAACGGATGGAAGATCGTGTGCTGAAGTTACAAGATCAACCTTTCAAAAAGACCCAAAACCAAATCAGACACAGCAAACCAACAAACCTATCCTACTGAACATAACAAGCCACTTAGGTGAAATGCTTGCTTAACTCCAACAAACCAACCCAACTCAAGAAGCCAAGGATATCATCTTAAGGCATACACAATCACTATTTATGGAAATTCTTAATGGATAAGTCTAAAAGATAACCGAGTTACAAATTGTTTCATGGAACACAAATGGTTTATCTATCAAATTACAGAAGCTGCAGGAGATTACAGCAGAAACCCAAGCAGACATCATCCTCATAATTGAAACACATCTTCGTCCAAGTGACAAAATCAGAATCAACGGTTATAGCACTTACCGTACAAACAGATGCTTTGCTAGAGGTGGAGGCACTGCCATCTTTGTGAAAAGAAAACATAAAACATATTTGAATAGCTGAACCCCAAACAAAACACATGGAAACTACAGGAATAGAAATACATATGGAAAACACAAGCAGCATTACGATATATGCAGCGTACACCCCCCCCCCCCAAATAAAAAACTCCTTGAATCTGACTTAGATGTGATACTAAATACAGGCAGAGCAGTGATTATAGCCGGAGATTTTAATGCCAAACATTCAGTCTGGAACAACAGAAACTCAAATATTAACGGAAGAATACTCACCTCTTACACCACTTCAAGAAATATAACAGTAATATAACCCATTGAACCTACACATTATGGAGCTACCGGACGTCCTGATGTACTAGATGTAGCTATATTAAAAAACATAGCGCACAGCTATCACATACAAGTAATCAACGACTTAAGTTCTGATCATAACCCCATCATATTACAACTAGAGGCACCATACAAGATTTAACAGAAAACACAACCACATTTATAAATTGGAAACAACTTTCCTCAGCCTTCCAGGAAAACCTTGGTCCAATACGCATATAACATCTGCCGAAGATGTAGAAAAAGCAGTGAAGAATCTTGAAAAACAACTGCTGACAGCTATAACACAGGTAACAAATATAACCAAATGTACACCAACAAATAAACTCCCAGAGGATATAAAACGTCTTATCCAAGAGAAAAACAGATTAAGAAGACACTATCAGAGAACAATGTACCCAGCGGATAAACAAGCAGTGAATAGAGCAACAAACCAGGTTCGATATGCCCTAAAGGACCATCGTAACCAACTCTGGAATAACAAAATTCTCCAATTAAACACAGAGGATCAATCAATATGGAAAATGATGAAATCACTCCGTTCAAAGCGTTTTACATTTAATCCAATCCGACGTGAATCTAATGTTGTCTACAATGACAAGGAAAAAGCTGAAGCATTTGGTGACAGTTTAGAAAAACAATGCAGCCCCAATTATATCAATATAGATATAAATTTCATAAGTAAAATTCACACCAAAGTGCGTAAAATAACTAAAAATGCCTCAATCCAATCCAATAACAAATACGTGTCACCAACAGAAGTATATGAGATTTAAAAAAAAATAAATAACAAAAAGGCTCCGGGTCCAGTTGGAATAACAAACAAGGTACTCAAGTTACTTCCCCGCAAAGGAGTTATGCATCTAGTAGCCATCATTAATGCCATCCTCCGACTAAATTATTTCCCAGAGTAATGGAAAATTGCCGACGTTTTCCTAATTCCCAAACCTGGAAAAAATGCACAGTTGCCTGAAAATTACAGACCAATCAGCCTTCTTGCATAGGTAAGATAGCCGAACTGGCTATTCTCACACGGGTTCAAGAGGCAACAGATATCAACCATGTCATCCAAGATGAACAATTCGGCTTTAGGAAATATCACTCCACAACGCTACAAATTTACAGAGTTATCGAACATATAACCCAAGGGTATGAATGGCACCCACAATCTGGAGCAATTTTCCTGGACATCACTCAGGCATTTGATAGAGTGTGGCATCACGGACTAATTTTTAAACTACACGAAGTTGGTATGTCATTATCACTAGTTCTACTTCTCAAATTATAACTAAATAACAGAAAATTTAAAATAAAACTCAACGGTATCAGATCCACAGAGAGGAGAATCACGGCCGGAGTCCCTCAAGGCTATTTGCTATTTCCCCTACTCTTCTCCATATACATGGCAGATCTCCCCAAACTGTCTCCAGCTATCACCGCTCTGTATGCCGACGACACAATCATTATAGCCAGATCCCTCCGTCCACACCTGGCCACAATCAAGCTGCAAAGAGCAGTCAATGAATTGGAGGATTGGTACACCAAGTGGCGTATCGCAATTAATTGAAAACAAAAGCTCTGCAGTACTCTTCACCAGACGTAAAGCAGAATCGAATACAAGCATACAAATGTTTGGTAAAATAATCCCTTGGCGAATTCTACCAAATATCTGGGAGTTCATCTTGATAGACGTCTAAACTTCAAGTCAAGGGATGATTTTAGCAAACATTCGTATGCTTGTATTCGGTTTTGCTTTACGTCTGGTGAAAAGTACTGCAGAGCTTTTGCAGTACTTTTCACCTGTCCATATATAAGTCATATATGGATAGTGTTGTCACTAAGGCAAGTCAGACTATAGCACAGCTATATCCACTTTTGAATAGGAACAGCTTCCTAAGCATAAGCAACAAAATCCTCCTTTTCAAATCGGTAATCAGACCTCAACTAACTTACGCCTCTCCAACCTGGGGTCACATGACTAAAAGCAACATCAACACACTTCAGATAATACAGAATAAATGCCTCAGAATGGCATTTAATGCTCCATGGTTCATCAGAAACATCTAGTTACATCAAGAAGCCAATATTCCAGATATTAAGACCTACATGACAAGCATTGCGGAGAAATTTTTCACAATCAAGGATAATCACCCAAATCAGCTAGTTCGACAGGCAGCGGAGTACAAGCCCTCAGATCGTTTCAAACATAAAAAACCGAAACCCTCCATCGCAAGAGAAAACTGATACAGCCTCAATGTTCACAATGAGCGGGTAAATTACCCACAATTATCTCACCACCCACAACCTAAAATCCAGATGGAGGGATAAACAGTCAAGGACTCAGTCCATCAACCAATTAAGATCAAAGTTCAAAGTCCAACCTTGGTATTTAGGGTCTAGCTACTCACTGAGGAGACCTCAAAAAAAAAAGGTTGAAACCGGTCTGGGTAGTGACCACACCCATAATGTATTGCAGTATACATCTCTTAGTGAGATGTGCTTTACATTATGGAAAATACTAATAATAGTGATCAGAGCTAACGTTTGGAGACTGAGTGGGCAGTTCAATCTCCACTGGTACCAATCAGAGATAGATGGCCCAAGGATATCACAAATTAAGCGGTACACAGTGAAGAGAGATGGCTCAAATGTGCCGCCATCTCGTGGTCCCTAACCCTAACACAATATATTTAATGTCTGAAATAATGTTGGTTCTGTGGTCAATTTTCTTGAGTTTACGAGACGAAAAACCCGAATTTCCGGCAGGAAAAACCCGCTTTCCCGTGCCAGAAATCGACTAACTCAGGAACCGGTCGAAAAAAGGCTTAGAAAAATTTTCTGTACTCTCCGACTAGACTCGAAACCAAGTCTTCCTTCGTGCGGCCAAGCGCCGTGGTATGCAAATGCCACATCCACTGAGCTACACAGGCCTCGGTAATTCTAATATATATATATATATATATACTGTATAATGCTAATTATGTATAAAGACTGTCTATGTTGTTCATAGTCTTTTATCCTTCTCTGTTTAGTGTTTTTTCTTTTATAATGTCACCTGAAGAAGGCTGTTACAGGCCGAAACTAGTAGTGTGTTTATATTAAAACCTTTTTAATTAAATCTCGGTTCTAGTCATTCAATTTTTTTCATAAAACCAAATATATATATATATATATAATATTCCTTACTTTTGATGTCACAACTTTAGTTTTTTTTTTTTGTTGTTTTGTTTTTTAATATTTGCTATTACTTTGTCTAATAAATTCAAATAAAATTGCCTTGTCCACAGTTTATTGGTCCTTTTTATTGTATAACCGATACTTAATATGTCAGCTGTGCAAAAGTTATCTTTATAACAGTACTACTACCATTATACCTTCGCTGTATTTAGTAACACTTTTACTGCTACTAAATTATTACTATATAATATTTTTCTCTTATTGTCTTTTTCCCCCTTACATATAAAAGGATAAATTATAAATTACCTCTCCAAAATGTATTCTCACAAATCAGGGAGCCCAGAAAAGAGAAGAAAGAAGGAGAGGAAAATGAAAAAATAAATAAAAAAACCGCTCTTTCAGTTTGGATTAAGTGTGTCTTCAAAATTATTTTCATTGAACTCACCTACAGAATAGCAGAAAGAAGAATCTGTTGGAAACCTCATCCCGAAACAAGGATCTCTTGATTTATGTGACCATGCCCAGTATTTTGATGAAGTGGCAGATGCAGAAAATGAAAATGAAAAACACCTACAGAATCAGAATAAATTTAAATACACCTACAAATGCATGTGGAAGTGAATTTGAAAGATGAGAGTATTAATCATAAGCCTTGATATTGGAAGTATCACAACCTAGTCTCCATCTGAAAATGAAATAGAAAAGTATGTTATGGATGGTTAGATCCCTGTGCCTAAAACCTACCCAAAAGATACCTGCAATCAACTTTTCCTAGAAAGCATACTGACATTTCCAAGCACTAATGGAGAACTACATGCAAGAGACTGACTTGTCTGGAGTCAACAGAAACAAGCTTTATATTGCTGTCCATATCGATTATTTTGGCATAAGACAGTCAAGATTACCTGCGATTGAATCTGCACTGGTATATGCTGAAAGCTCGGATTCTAATGGGAATTGAATTCCCAGCAAATTCAATTGAAAGAAACTTTCATACAATATCCCAAAATATGAAAAAAGCAATAGTCACAGAAAATGTTATCTAACTTGGTGAGAAGTAGAATGTCGCCTCCTGTTTAGGAACTGGGGTTGACATAATCGCAGAAGCGTCAATCAAAACTGAAGCTGTGAAATGACACAACCTTTTAAAGCGCATCATCAATATTGTGTTCTTCTTGGGATAACATGATCTTGCATTTACTGGTTCATCCCATCTAACCGATGATTCAAACTATGGAAAGTTTTTTAGTACTCATTGAACTGCTTTCCAGGTGGAACTCCATCTTTCAGCAACATGTGCTAAGTGTAGAGGTTTCACAGAAAAGGAGGGAATGGATTCAATTTCATTATCTGAATCCTGACTCACAAAATTAATTCATTGCAGAATGAGATAATCTTCTGAAAAAACACATTTTTCTTGACAGGCAATCTGCAAGGTACTTAAGTAAAGCAGATTCCACACCATATTCTTCCCATATTGAACAAATATCATTACCTTTGAAACACGTACCTTTAAAAGAAATATAGTATGAGATTCAAGAAAGATTTCTCAAGTTTGCAGATTGTAGCAACGAAAGAGGGGAACAAATTGCTCAATTGACAACTGATACAATGAAAGAACATGCTATTCCTCTCAGTGATTTTAGAGCTGACGATAATATGGAAAATATGGTTGGAAAGTACAACGGCGCACAACCAAAATGAATACCTGAAGCAATGACGTGTTTTGAACATTTCAAAGTATGTTCCTCCTATTCAGTTCTACTCCTAAGCGATGGAATTACGACAAAACCATACTGGTTGTTCTTTTCATGGTATATCGGAAACAAGATAATCAGATCGCGTTGAATGTGGAGAGCCTTTTGCAGCTCACTTGCATTGCATTAAATTACCACTGGAAGACCTCCTATAATTAAATTTGATAGCAAACACAAGAAATGAAATCTATGGAGTTTTATTATATGTGACATCTTTTGTGTGAGTGTTAATGCCAGCCGTGTGGTGCAAATTATTAGTTGGCAATCATATTTGCAACAAGGTCATCCAAGCTAGAGATGCCACACTGGATGTTGAAATAACAAACATAGAAATGCTCCTCTCAAAGTTTCAGAGGTGACAAAATTTCGAACCAACTGGAAATCCACATGGGATGAAGCCAAATTGGTTGCTTCCAAACTAAATATAGCAATCTCCCATAGATATGATGGAGTTAGGCTCAAGATAGAAAGGCCATATGACGACAGCACACGTGATGCTATCTTGGAAGAAGTGAATGGCATAAATGATACTCCAGAAGAGGCCCACTTTAAAAAGCGTTTTGGTAGACAATATTGTAGCAGGATTAACTGTCCTCATCAATGCTGTCATGCAGTTGGCAGAAAAAATTGATTTCTTGCGAAAATATCTCGCCACTTCCGAAAATAATATGGAGAGAAAAGCATTATCTTTATCAGAGAAAGTTATACTGCATACAATAATGGTGATGATTTTGCAAAAGAAATGCAACATTTACCCTCAGAACATAAAACAAATTTTGTAAATGTGCAGTTATAGTAATTAGATTTGTTGAACTTTTTAACAGAGTAGTCTTGGTAACCTGTTTTCAAGTATTTGTGCTAGCTTAAGAATAGAATTAACAATTCCAACAACAGTAGCGTCAGAAGAGAGGTCTTTTAGCAAAATTAAACCACAGATGCGAGATAAGAAATACGAATTCGTCACTAGCACGCGAAATCACGTGCTTTTTTAAACAAAATTTTCTAACTGTTGTACAACCAATATAGTTTCCACTTTAAAAATTAGAATTTTCATAAAAGAAAAGCTTATTTTCCGACGTATAATAATAAACACTCATCTCCCGAAACGCATTGAATTACCCTATTATCGGAATGGATTCGTCTTCTGCCATGCGCAGGAGCATAGAGGAGTCTGGAAACTGTGGTCACATAGTAATTAAGAATTGCTTAAAGTTAACAATGTCTCAGGAACATCTTGTGGATTTGGCCAGAATATTAATGCTGTGATTCGAAATTTTTCACAAAAAAAAAAAAAAAAAAAAAAAAGCCAGGAAAGCCCTTTTTAAAGAAAATAGTAACATTATCTACGAGTTTTTTTTATATTTTTTTTAAACTAACACTTGTCTTCTGAAGACCTCATCTGCATTGCAATCCTGTATATATAAAAATGCAAATATATATTTTATTTTTATCACGGATTTTGTTTTGTTTAGTAATTGAGAAAATTTAATCAAAGGAATCTTAAAATGATTAAATAAAAGTAACTAACGAAAAAATAAAACAAATATAATTAATTAAATAGAGTTAAATTATTATTATTGAGATTTGACTCGCAACAGATGAAGTAGTTATAGAGTTAGAATGTGAAGTCTTTTCAGGGAAGATTGAGAAGATATGATATAGTGAGGGATACTGCTGATGATAGCAGAGGAACTGCAGCCAAAAAGAAAAGGAGATAAACCGGACTGTGGCTGTTCATTAGAAACAGTCTGATGTGAGATCAAGACTAGTAAGATAAATACGCTGTTAGTTTGCTAATAGAGGCTAGCGTGTTCCATGAAATATCTGGCAGACGTACATAATCAAATTAGTACAATCATTGCAAACTAATTCATTGTTATTGGGCACTTCAACTATGGAGATCTTGACAGGAAGGAAGACAGATCATATGGAAGGAAGAAAATGGAATTTATACACCTGAGAGACAATTACTTGATGCTGCATGTGATGGAATGGTTTAGAGGTGTGGTATTGGACCACATTGCCTCCGATTGGCGAAAATGACCATGAGGTCTTGACTTGAGAGATTATAAAACATTAGGAATAGTCTCTGAAAAATCAGTATATATGTAGAATTACAATGTGAGTGATGACAAGCTTAGGAGGTAGCATGAATTTGTGCAATGGAACAAAACACTGCAAGGGAAGTAAAGTAGTGCATGGGAGGTAGTTAAAGAGCATCTAGGAAAGCAATATTAAATTATATGCCTAAGGTAAGGAGGGTTAATCAGGTAGAGGTGAGTCAGATGGATGAGAAATATCATTAAGAATGAGCTTCAGAAAAAGTAAATGCTGTGAAGGGTGTGTAAAAGGAGAAAGGTGACTAACAAACTCATAAACAGTACAAGCATCAGACAAGAAAATGACAGCATGTTAAGGAAAGCAAAATCAGATTACGAGAAGAATTTAGCCAAATAGGTCAAAGAAAATCCTAAACATTTCTTTCATGACGTTGTAAGTAGGAGGAAGAATGGCTATAGAAGAATAACATTATTGAGAGCTGATGGTCACAAACTGGTCACTAAACTTCTGTCACAATCAGCTCTCATTAATGAGAGGTGATTGTGACCAAAGCAAATAAAATAGTTCCGTTACTGAGTGACCACTTTGCAAGGGTATATTATACAAGGGAGGTTAATGCTGTAGCATATGTGAAAAGAATTTGTGTCTGAACAAAGATGGATGAACTGGAAGTTCTTAGGATGTTACAGAATCTCAATGTAAGTACAGCTGCGAGATAAGATGGAATATCAGCTCGTGTTTTGCGGGAATGTGCAAGAGACCTGGAAATACCTCTGACTAGGTGCTTTAATTCTCAGCTCTGTTAGAGCTTCTAGGGAGTAAAAAGTGGAAGGTCCTAAGACTGCAGTAGCAAATTATAGACCAATCAGTATCTCAGGTGTGTTAGTAAAAGTATTGAAAAAAATTGGTCCAAAAGAGAATCCAAGAATGAACGAATAAGAACATGATACTCTTTGAGGGGTTTTGTGAACAGTCGGTCATGGGTTAGTAATTTACTGTCGGTTTATAATAGAGTAACAGCAGTGTTGGATAAAGAAAATGGCTAAACGATCATTCTGCTGTATTTTGAAAGTGCATTGGATAGAATACCATGATGGAAATCTGTTACGCAAATGAGGATGTATAGGACACTGATTATGTTGATAAGCGTATAGATGCTGGCAGTGCTGCGCCGTGGGTAGGAGGCGCCCTTGTACAAAACGTTTTTCAGCGCCCCCATAAAATAAGTTTCCATGAAAAATTTTACTTTGTTAAAAGTACAAAAGAGTTTATACGCATATAAATAAAAATAAATTTTATTTAACATTAGTAGAACATTTAATCACCGAAATTAACAAAAATTACTAGTATTTTAATATAAAAAGAAACATTACTTAACAAAGATAATTTGGAGATATGCTTTTAACTATATAACAATTAGTATAAATGTAGATTTATTTTACATATTTATCCATCTTGCTTTAGCCGCCACAAAATTTTTAATAATATCTTTAATGTCTAAATAATCCATAATATTATTTTCAATTGATAATGCTTGTGTAGCTCAGTGGATGTGGCGTTTGCACACCATGACGCTTGGCCACACGAAGGGAGACTTGGTTTCGACACTAGTCGACTAGAGGAAATTTTTCTAATCCTTTTTTCGACCGGTTTCCGAGTTAGTCGATCTCTTGCACGGGCAAGTGGGTTTTGCCTCCAGGAAACTCGGGTTTTTCGTCCCGTAAATTCAAGAAAATCGACCGTAGAACCCCCAGTATATCAGACATTAAATATGTTGTGTTAGGGTTAGGGTCCAGGAGATGGCGACACTTGTTAAGCCATTCTTCAGTGGGCAGATTGAATTGCCCACTCAGTCTTCAAAAATTAGATGGGGTTTAAAACCGGCCTCGCCTACTCCCTATACGGGAATAAAAAGGCGTTAGCAGATTTTTTTTTCGGATACTTGATAAATCCGTTAGACTCTCTCCAGATTTTGTTGAACGCAAATAATTTTTTATTAGTTTCAGTTTTGAAAAACTTCTTTCCCCTGATGCTATGGATATTGGTAATGTTAAATAAATATGCATCAGAATCACAGTATTTGGAAACGTGTCGGTTAATTTATTTTCGTATATATAATTTAAAACATCCTGAGGAGTCACTTCTTTTTTAATAAAACATTGCAAAGTTTTTAAATCCTCAAATTAAGTCATATCATCAATATTGCTATTGTCAGAATCTTGATTGTCACTCAGTTTTAAGTGCAAAACTTTACAATGTTTCATTAAATCTTCATCGCACCAATCGTTTAATTTGATAATGTCTATTATAACTTTAAAGTCCTCCCTATGTTGTTTTAAGAGTATGAATCTTTCCGTTACTGAAGTTATTGTCGTGTCTAAAATCGCGAAGAAAAATTTATTTTGAAATTTTGTTTAGGATCATGTATTAGTAGTAGGATAGCCTCTTTTGACAAGATCAAGATAAGATAAGGAATCGTGACGTCATTGGTTGATGAGGTCATTGTGGCATGACGTCATGAGATTGGTATGTTAGGAATTTCCCTGGGGGCATATGTGTCAATGGCTTCAGTTCTTGTATTTTGGTTCACATATGGAATTATGGGTGATGGTAGAGATAAGGATTCATGTTGTGATTGGTGGTGTACTTCTGACAAGATCAAGATCAAGATAAGATAAGGAATCATGACATGGGTGTGCTTTGCTATGAGATGTAGATAAGTGACGTCATTTTTTAGTTGTAAATAAGTAAGGTTATTATTTTGAATGGAAAAGAGAGATATATTAGTGAGGAATCGTGTCGTGATTGGTGGGACACTTTAAACAAGATCAAGATCAAGATAAGATAAGGAATCGTGACGTGAATGTTTGTTGTTATCAGATGTAGATAAGTGACGTCATTCGTTAGTTGTAAATAAGTGACGTCATCTGTTAGTTGTAAATAAGTGACATTATTGTTTTGAATGGAAAAGGAAGATATATTAGTGAGGAATCGTGTCGTGATTGGTGGGACACTTTAAACAAGATCAAGATAAGATAAGGAATCGTGAAGTGGATGTTTGTTATTATAGGGTTTGGAATGTTTGGAATGTTTGGAATTTCGCTGGGGCCCTCATCTGTCAGGGACATCACGTGGTTTGTTTGGCTCATTTATTGCATTCTGGGTGATATTTAGAGATAAGAATCGTGACGTTATGTGTTTTGGAAATTTCTGGGGAACATATGTCTCTCTGTGATATCACATGGTGTTTTGGTTCGGCTATGGAATTGTGGGCGATGTTTTTGAGATATCTTGGAATTTACCAGGGTGACACACATCCGTCACTGTCATCATGTTTTTTTTGGTTGTTTATAGATGGGTGTACTAATTTCCAATACATTATGGGGTATTTTCTTTCCTGTTAAAGGTGGGAATTCTTAGAGTAGAGTAGAGTCGTGATGGCGGCCGTGTTTAGGCTTTTCTGAATAATTTTATTATATGCTAATGTCACTCAAACATACATTTTTTTTTCTTCTATAGATGGCTGTATTAATTTTCCAATACATTTTGGGGTATTTCTTTCCTGTTAAAGGTGGTAATTCTTAGAGTAGAGTAGAGTCGTGATAGCGGCCGTGTTTAGGATTTTCTGAATAATTTTATTATATGCTAATGTCACTCAAACATGCAGTTTTTTTTCTTCTTTAGATGGCTGTATTAATTTTCCAATACATTTTGGGGTATTTCTTTCCTGTTAAAGGGTGGGAATTCTTAGAGAAAGTTTTGATGGCGGTCGTGTTTCGAGTTTTTCTGAATAATTTAATTATGTACACTGTCCCTTAAACACACACACACACACACACACACATTAGACATAAAAAGTCGCTAATGTATCCATGTTGATACTCTAATATGTACCCTACGATTATTCTTATGATAAAAAACTATTCAGCATTACAATTAAACTTACCAAGGACATACGAGCCGTGATTATTGAAATTACAATTATCAATTGTTATGTTTAAGTTAAAAATTAACTTGCATTTCCTTCCAGAATGAGAACATCATCGTACTATCTAGGTTTTCTGAATATTCCAAATTGTTTATTTTTAATATATATTCACAACACAGAATACAAACACAAGTCTGAAAATCCAGTTGACTTTTTTCATTATAGGTTTTATTTTTAAAATTCAGTTAACTACATATTATAACCAGAATAACTGAGTAAAATAAATAAATAAATTGTGTGTGAATTATTTTCCCACACTGTTAATTTTCATTAGACTTGTTTGTAGATAACTGTGTGACACATTTCCGGTCAGTAATCATTCTTTTCTTAGCCGTATAGCAGTTTCTTCAAAGGTAAAATTTTTCCCAGGGTTGTGTATTAGTCAAGCTTTCTGATGTGACCAATATTTACAGTAGTGTTAGGTAGCAAAGGTTTGTAATTGACCTCATGTGATTATGAGAACTAAGTTGTTCGAATCACTTCGTTTCCTACACGTATTGCGGTTTCTTCAAAGGTAAATTCCCAGGATTATGTATTCCTCAACCTTTCTATTGTGATTAATTGTTTTCGAGGTGATACAGGAATTGATTACACTACTGATGGGTAGCAAAGGTTCACAATTTGACCTTGAGTGATCATTGAGAACTAAGTTATTCATTGTCACATGTTGTCGCTATTGGTTTTCCATTGGTTCTCATTTTTTTTATAAATATACTAATGGGCTCACTGGTTCCATTTGACTATCTAGTATTTGTAATATTTGTATGCATTCAGAAGATTGTAGTTTCAAAATGAGTTTTTCTGGAGAAAGGGTAAGTTAATTTATGTCATTTTTATAGCAATGTCATTTGAAAATTAACATTACTTGAATTTTAATGACTACATTAGTGAATTTTGACTATAAAGTTATAAGGTGGTTTTTACAATGGAAAATTAAAAATCATGTTCATGATTTTCAATCTGTTTTGTGTTAAGTGAAATGCCATAAGTCATTATATATATACAGTATATATATATATATATATATATATATATATATTTTTTTTTTGATTGGGAAAAGATATTGAGTGTGGTTATTTATTAATATTGTGTTAGTGAAACCCTCGCGTAGTGTCAAAATTGCTAAAAATATTATGATGAGTAACATTTAGTTTAATTTTTTGGTTGTTAGGATTTTTGGGAAAAATTTTGAGGGCTGATGTTTAGTAAAAGTGTGTTAGTGAAAGTCTCATGTAGTGTCGAAATTGCAAAAATCACCTTAGGATGACATTGAGTTTTTTATTTCTAAACGATATTTCTGAAATCTAGAAAGTAATTTTTTTTTAATAGCGATCATCCATTATTCGTTTTGTTGATGGTAATGGGAATATATTCATTCATCAACCCATTTTTGTAGAGGTTGATTTGACAGGAGAAAATGGTTGCGAAAATGAACAAAGCACAGGATGTGGTATTAATTCTCATGTAACAATCGCTGGTGTAGCTGGAGGAAGTCGTGACCCTTCCCAAAATTTATATAATTCACATTCAGTTACTGGATGTAAACTAAACTCTCTACTTCTACTACTATTGAACCCTCTCTCTACAGGGACTTTTATACTGTTTCAGTGGCCGGATCACATAATTCTATCAAGTATCACACTCAACAATTGGAGTATCAAGTTTGATTTCGTGATCTGGAACTCTTTTCACCAGAGTGTTTTTTGGAAATATTTTGACATATACTTAATGAGATCATTCAGCGTTTATCGAGTTCAGGAACTTTTTCTCACGTTCGGTTGGGGGATAGTGCATCCAGTTTAGAAAGCAACATTAACTTACCGTTCATGTTGCTTTCTGAACTAACTATCCAAAGGAATAGTTGATGCTTTTTATGCTGTCGCCCAATCGAAATGTGAGTTTCTTTTGGCAAATGATCTGATTATCGATGTCATACTTACCAATATCAGTAACATTGGTGGTGGCACAACCAATGTTAAAAGAAGAATGCTCCTTAGCCTGGATGAATTTGTGAAAATAAAAAACTATTGTGGAAATTAACAACAAAGACAATCTTTGCATGGTTCGAGCACTTGTTCTTGGTGTTTCTGCACAAACTGTTGATGCCCAAACATACAGACAAGTGTGGTTAGATTGTAAAAAGTTACAAACAAAGAGGGTTTTAACTCTCTGCAAGATTTCAGGAGTTCAGCTCATTTCTGCCCGTATTCCAGAAGCAGATCTCTTTCAAAAGCATTTGACTCCGGAATACGAAATTTTTTCAGCAGATGCTGATTTTTCTGTGGTGTTTCATGGTCCAAATGCAAGAACAGATCTGTCTTTTATATCACTAATCTCATTATGATTTAGTGCATAGTGCGGCAACTCTCTTTGGGGTAACTATTATTGCCCCAGTTGCTTTCAGACATACAGCACTTCTATCAAATTGCAAATGTATAGATGCAAAAATGTATGCATGCGCTGTTGCACAAACGCTAGTCATGGTGTGCAGGACCTTCTTTTGTGCAATTCATGCAATAGATTTTTCTGCCGCAACGAATGTCCGAATTTGCACATACAAATAATATTTGTTCAAAACTCCATCATTGCAGACAGTGATTGGCTACTTTCTCTACAGATAAAAGCCACACCTGTCCACATGAAAATTTCTGCACCCACTGCAAATCAGTTCACACAAAACAGATGTGCTTTGTGCAAAAATCGGAGGTCTCAAATAAATAAGTTTCTATTATTTTTTTTGACACAGAAACTGTAGCTAAAAATCATCGTCATGTACCAGTCTTATGTATAGCTGATTTCGGTAGTCACGAACGCGAGTTCTGGGGTGAAAACTGTGTGGGTCAATTCCTAGACGAGCTAATTTCTGTCAAGAATATCATGAAAAGAGATCGAGATGGTAAGATCCTTTGGACTGTCAAATCAAAATACGAAAATGTCAGTGTAATTGCACACAGTTTTCGTGGTTTTGATGGGTATTTTATTTTGGAATATCTTTTTTCAAAAAATTTCTAACCCCATGTAGTGTTTGATGGATCGAAGATACTTGCTATCTATTATGACCCTTTAAACATCATATTTCTTGATAGTTTTTCCTACATTTGTGTCGCTCTTAGGAAACTCCCAGCCATGTTCAATCTCCCAGAAGTTCATAAGGGTTTCTTTTCTCATACGTTTCACACATCCGATTCTCTGGATTATCGCGGAGTCATCCCGGAAAAATCATATTTCCAGCTGGAAGTTATGAATAAAGAAACTCGAACAGAGTTCGAGACTTCGTACGAAAATCGGCTGGACGCTAAATACTGTCTGAAAGCGGAACTTTTAGCTTATACGAAAGATGACGTGCGTGTTTTGCGTGACAGTTGCAATACTTTTTGAGATTTCTTCATACAGCTCACCAAGATTGATCCCTTTCTCCATGACATTACAATTGCAGGAATATATTTGAGAGTATTTTTTCAAAACTTTTTGAAACTTAACACATTGGCCATACTTCCTGCTTGGGGTTACATAGGGGCAAACGTGCAAAGTCGAAAGGCTTTGGCTTGGCTCAAATGGCAAGAACAACAGAACAACATAACCCTACAACATGCATGTTCTGTGGGGGAACAAGTCCGCATCAGACCTTAATTTCTCGATGGGAAATGTGGAAGCTTAATTTTTGAATATTACAGTTTCTTCTTCCATGGTTGTCAAAAGTGCTACAGACCATGTACATTCCAACCATACAGAAACACAGACATGATTTCCCTTTTTGAGCAAACGAAGGATCGCGAAAATTATTTTCGTAGCAAAGGATTCGATGTTATCTCAATTTGGGAATGTCAGTTTAATGCAGAAATTTCTGAAAACACAGCCTTGAAAAACTTTATTGCTGCTCTTAATATTCCAGATTCCATATTACCTCGTAGTGCTCTGCATAGTGGCAGAACCGATTGCTACAAAATGTATCACAAAATTCAGTCAGAAGGGGAAGTTATTCGCTATTTGGACCTCAGTAGCCTTTATCCATCTGTAATGAAATACCAGGTATTTCCCATGGGGGCAACACGAAGTTATTATCGATAATTTCGACTATTCTCCTGGGATATACTTTCGTATTTGCCATGCAAAAGTGGAAGCACCTATGGATCTCTTTTTACCGGTTTTGCCCATCACAGTTAACGAAAAATTAATCTTCCCCATGTGCGGAAAGTGTGCTTCCAAAATGGCTCCATTATGCTCTCATATGGACCGATCACTTACAGGTTATTGGTGCACTCCAGAATTAGATTTAGCACGTTCCCGTGGTTATAACGTTATAGAATTTTACGAGGTGTGGCATTTTTCTCAAAAATTTGAAGGGGAAGAAAACTTCTTTGCTAATTATATTGATACCTTTCTGAAGCTGAAACAGGATGCATCTGGATGGCCTGAAGATCAAAACCGAAAGGCTAATCTGGACGAGTTTTTGCTAAGGGAAGGTGTTATGTTAAATAGTGAACACATTAGTAAAAACCCTGGTAAACGTTCACTTGCTAAGCTTTGTTTGAATTCCCTATGGGGAAGGCTTGGCATGAGAATGTTAAGAACTCAGACCTAGGTGATTTCCTCTTATGAAGACCTCGTAGAATTTTTTTTATATAACAGTGAAGTTATCTAAGATGCCAGGTTAGTTTCAGAAGAGCAGATGATGGTTGCCTACTCTCCTATTGAAGGCACTGAGCCTGAAAATAGGAAAGGGAATGCTGTCATCTCCTCATTTGTAGCTGCCTATGGTAGGATAAAGTTATATGAGGTCATGGAACATTTGCAAAGATTGCTTTTATACACAGATACTGATTCTGTCACTTTCATTGAAAAACCAGGCAATTACTCATCGTTTTGGGAGCTAGTCGCCAAACTCGACTGTGACTTTATTGTTGAGTTTGTTACCACAGGTCTCAAATCTTATTCCTACAGAACGCGAGGGGGGGGGAGATTGTGACCAAATGCAAAGGCATTACTTTAAATTCTCGTGCGGCCACTGAGATTAATCTGGAATCTATGATAATCTAGTAATATAATCTAGTAAGTTGGGAATTTTGACTACCAAATATTTTTCAATAATAACAGAAAACCGAATTTTGTGATTTAGAATAAACTAAATAACTTACTAGAATAATTGAGAAATAAAAGTTTTTCTTTAGCAAATTGAGAAATAAAAGTTTTTCTTTAGCAAATTGAGAAATAAAAGTTTTTCTCAATTTGCTAAAGTTCGATAATAGTATGAATCGGGAAACTTGCAGCCAGATTCATCTTTGAGAGATTCTTTATTAACTACTTGACGTGGGCAATGCTCAGCTACTGTAACTTTGATAGTTATATGATTCGGCCAAGTACTTGGATCGTTAACATCAAAATTTAAAATAAAACTTGAAGTTTCGTGTTTGCTGTATCGGAATCCAATATTTCTTCTGCTGCAACTTCTGTAGACAGGCCAGTTTCATTTTCGCATGTAACATTTGTTTCTTCATAGTTATCTTGTGTACTCTCTTTTTCTGTAGTAGAGCTCACAGAATACTTGCTTCGTCAGAACTTTATGGTCTTCGTTTTTTATGCGGTCGTGAAGTTAAAAATTTATTCAGCGATCCAGCCAATTTATGTTCCAGTTGTACTCGTTGCAATTATCTTTTCCTGTTTTGTGCACCAGATAACTTCGTTGGCTTTTTTCCGACATCTAGTTGTTAACACACTTGGTTAGACTTTAAAATAAAAAGAGTGTTAAAAGTTGTCCACCAGAATAAATAATAATTTCTGAAATTTTCTCTTAAACTTATTTTTTAACCCCTTAATTAATTATTTTTAAGATGAATGGCCCAAGACTGATTATTATTATTTTTTTATTACACAATTCGAATTTTCAGATGTTTTGAATAATAAACATGCTTACATTTTAGGTATTTTTTGAAAATTAACATGTAGAGATATTAGCCACAGATTGATTTCTCAGTGATATTTATTTAATATTTTTTGCATTCTGGTAATTGTTTAATAATTAAGAAATTTCTAGTATATTAAAATTATTTATTAAAGAAATTAGTAAAAGGATCCCAACCCCAATGTCTTCCAACCAGAACAATAACAAATATATAAATAAATCTCTTATTGAAAATTATTTATTTTCATAATATCTGAAATGCATTCACTATATATTTCTTAGTTTTAACACGTTCATGACGGGGTAGTGTCATGCAAAACCATGTTGCACCTGCTGTATATAGCAGTTTCTGTTAGAGGGAAGATGTGATTCATTAGTTAGTGTTTATATTCCTTGTCTGTAATTGCACTATTTGTTGAGAAATATATTACACAGTCTGCAAATGTCTTTGAACCTTATCCAGTGACATGATAAAACTAATTGGTTTTCCTATTTCTGCAGTATAATGGCTGTTGGGGATAGTATATTGTTTACTGCAGGGAGTGAGTTATCGCTCCAATGTGAAATTTGGGGAGATAGAGACTCGCAATTTGAGTAGGAGAATTCATGCATAATATAATTTAATATATATATATATATATAGACTATAAAAGTTTATGAAATTCACATCGTATGTTATTTTATGGGTTGTTTCCTTAAGTATCTAATAAGTTGGTTCTAAAATGTTTAGTTTTAGTATGTATGACTATAATTTTTTTTATTAATAAAATATAATAAGCACATATTTAACTGTCAATGGAAAATGGCACCTTTCTATTTGGTAAACTAAACACTGTATTTTTGTAAAATATCTTGTTGCCATAATACGGCTGAACGAGAGCCCTTATTAAGCATCGCCATGATGTAGGCTGTCTCTATGCTACATCCTGTCGATGGTATTGGGCAAAGCACAGCATTAGAATGAATTCATGGTCTGTCTTAAACTAACAATTTCCACTAAAAATATAATAAACAATCTAGAATATTTATAAAATTTTCGCTGAGTCAATACTTACTCTGTGAAATAAAATCTGTGGTAATATTGATAATGTTTCACTTCAAACAAATTACAATAAAACTGGTGATCTATTAGGTTAAAAATGTTGTTACATTATTAAGAATTCATGATAATTTGACTGATTTAAAATTTCATTTTTATTGCATTAATTATAATTTGTAATTGTGTAATTTATATAGTACGATATAATTCAAGAATAAGAAAAAAAAATATTTTTTTTATTATTTCCCATGGTGAAATGGTGCCCCTATCTTCAAGCGCCCTTGTACAGTGCGCAATCTGCACAACCACACGGTGTGGCCCTGGATATTGGACAGGTATGAAAACAAGGTATATGGAGTGGCCAAGTCAATGCAAAAACAGGTGATTAGTGATGTGCCACAAGGTTCAGTGATGGGACTACTGTTTAATTTGTACATAAACGATATAGGAAATTACCTGAAAGGAAATATTCAGTTGTATGCTGCTTATGCGAAATTATTTTGAGTAATAGTTAATGAAGGTGATGTGAAGATCTTGTAGGACGATTTAGATAGGCCCTTAGTATGAGAAAAGGTAATGGGTGCCAGTTTAATGTGCAGAAATGTAAAGTTATGCGTTTTGAGATAAATAGTAAACAAGATGTGTACCACATGAATTGAACTGTCCTGCAGGAAGGGATTTCGTTTCTTTCGTTCTCTTCTCGGTGTTTCTCGGCTGTCGCGATACCCGCCAACGCGGTCACGTGGGTCTACGTAATGGCGTCCAGTTCCCTCTACAACATCGCACGTGCGCATGTTGTGTTCTTCTTGGAAGGTGTTTTAGTTTCTCTTTCCTATAACTATCTTCCCCCCTTTTGGTATGTGTAACACAGGACGGTTAAAGGTGACCCTTGAACTCTGGCTCACAGGCTTTGCTACTTTATAACACATGAAATGGGGTTCTTAAATAGAATTAACAGCTTTAATTAATTTCTATATCTGACCCACATGCATTACAGGTTAGGTCTTACAAACATTTTTATACATTTTTTGTACAATTTCTCGCTCTTAATTTTGATTCATATTCATAAAGTTATCTTTCTAATCTATTGCCAACATGCCACATTCTCTGCCTATGTTTAATTAAAGTTGTGTCCTGAATAATTTGTGTTAAAACATTTCTTAGTTTATTCAGGACACAACAGCTTGTTAGTTTGGCGTTAATAGCTATTACAAATGATATATGTGCAGAATTAGACGTTAAGACCATTATTTCTAATTTTGTGAATATGAAATCAAAAACCTTAAAATTTTAATGAAAAAAATTTCAAGTATATTTATGTAATTTAATTTATTTTCTGTTATTCTGTAAAGATATTATTTTTTGAATACTTATATTAAATGTTCCAATTATTTCTGAATTCTTTTCTTATTTTCTCATCTTTCTTGAGTTTCCTTTAATTTCCTAAAAGATAGTTCCACTTATAAACATTATTACAAGTTACTAAGAATTTAGTAACTTGTAAAATGCAAGAATTTTTTAAACTTTAGTTCAAATAAATTTTAACTTTAATTAAAATTCATTTTAATTTTGTTAGCGATTCGGGTCGTTGAGAAGGCTATAATCCCTGTATCCTTATATTCAACGATTAAAGTGAAGTGACTTTATCAAAATTTGCTTTAACTTTTGAGAATTTTTTAAATATACGGGTTTTTAACGATTATCCAGCCTAGTCAACACTCCTGGTTCGTTACATTTAGCGAACCAACGTGTGGCTGTTCTGTCAACATTTATTTAAGAAATTTCAAATAATTAAAATTTTTATTATCGTAAAAGAATCACACTCATGAAGAAAGCTGAGTGGATTATTATCTGGGGGTCTGTATATTATGTTTATTGTGCATTTGATACTATGTTTGTGGCTATGAGTTGCTGAGAGGGAACATCCCTGTCGTACCCCTTAGTTTATCTCTCTCGTATATGATAGCTCGTGATTTAATCTTATTTGTATTTGATTATTTTCATATATACTTGATAGCTTTTAGGATATTATTTGGCATTTGTCTTTCTTTTAATATGTTAAATAATATGTTTCTTTTAACTTTGTCAAATGCTTTTTCAAAGTCAATAAATGCAATATGCGTTTCTAAATTGTATTCTTTTCTTTTCTCTATTATTAATTTTAAACAAAAGGCCGGTTCTATACATGATCGCGCTTTTCTAAATCCATTCTGTTCTCCTAAATTAAAGTTTTCGGAATATTTCATTAATTTGCTATTTAAGATTATGCTATATATTTTGTAACAGGAATTTAGTATACCGATACATCTATAGTTTTTAGGGTCATATCTATTACCTTTTTTAAAGATAAGAATAACAATTGTTTTTTTTTTTCATTATATTGGGGGGATACCAGTTGAATAAATTTTATTTAAAAATAATAAGAATCTTTCTTTGAATCTTGTTGCTGCGTATTTATATAGTTCTGAACCTAGCTTATCTTCTCCAGGTGATTTTCCGTTTCTTGTTTCTTTCAGGCTGATTTCTAATTCTTCTTCAGTTATTTCCTTTTCATTTTCGTTAATTGTTTGGCGGTTGTCTTTTTTAAAATATTTGTCTGTCCACAATTCTGTGTAGTAATTTAGAAATTCTTCTAATTTCAATTCTGTGTTTAATTTTATGTTTCCTTTGGTATTTGCATTTAAGTGTTTCAAAATCTTATATACATTGGGTCTTATTTTATATAAATCATGTTCTAAATTAGAAACAAATTCGTTCCATGATTCTCTATGTCTTTTTCGGACTTCTCTTTTAGCTATGGCTCTTATTCTTTTATATTCTATTTCATCTTCTAATCATTTACTGCTTAACCATTTGTGATAGGCTTCTTTTTTCTTTTTGATTATTTCTTTCATTGTATCATCCCAGATCTTGAGTTTTTTCCTTTTATTGAATTTTTTGGTCTTTCCTATGCTTTCATTTGCTGCTGCATTTAGTATCGTTTTTATATTAAGCCATTCTATTTCTATTTCTTCATTTTGTTTTAGTTTGTTTAGCTATTGGTTAATTCTTTGTTCATATAGCCATTGTACATTTGTGTCATTCAGTAATCTAGTTTTATAAACAAATGTTTCAATTTTTCTTTCTGTTCTTGTTGCTTGTAGCCATTTAGGTGGTAATCTTAATTTTATTTTAACAAGGAAGTGGTCATTGCTTATTTCATATCTTCTGTGAACTCTAACATCTAGTCAAAATTTTGATGTCTTTTCATTTACTATAAAGTAATCTAATATTAATTTCCATCCTCTTGCTGCCCAAGTATATTTATGTATGTCTTTATGTTTATAAAAGGAATTGATTATTTTTAGGTTATTATAAACTACAAAGTCAATCAATTTTTTACCATTCCTGTTTAGAGTATGTTCTCCATGTATTCCTATATTATTATTAATTTTCGTGTTTCCAATTCTTGCATTTAAGTCTCCTACTAAAATTATCTAATCATTTTTATTTATTTTATTATATATGTTTTGTAGCTGATTATAAAAATCAATATTATCCTGTTCTCTTCCTTTTTCTGGGACATATAAACAAATTATTTTTAAATAGCTTCTATCTATTTTTATTCTAGCTTCTATTATTCTTTCATTCCATAATTTATAATGTTTTAACTGTTTTGAAAGGGAGTTATGAATCCAAATCATGACTCCTGCTTGTGCTCTTTGGTCTCTATCGACTCCACTGTATATCACATTAAATTTTTCGGTTCTCATAGTTCCTTTTAATTTCTTTTTTGTTTCAGCGATTACTGCTATTTTAAAATTTCTTTCATTTAATAATTGGTCTAATTCTATTTCTTTATATGCTATTCCTCTTACATTCCAGTTTGATATGTGTATTATATTTTGTCGTTTCCGTTTTTGTTTTACCTTTTCCATTCCAGAGTCGTTTCCCATAGGTTCAATTCAATTATCTTTTTCTGTCAGCTTACAAGTAGGATTATGTTCTCCATGTCAGGGGACTAGCCTGACGATGGAATAGTTCCGTGGAAGGGCTGCGACATTAAGGCTTCTGAGCTAGCCTTCTTCCGAATTTAAACCCATAGGAGGAATAGAGTATATTGAAGGGGAAATGAGTAGATTAAAGAAGAATTATAGTAAGGTTTATAGAGAGGGCATAGTTGTAAGGCCAGAAATGAAAAGAACCCATGGTCCTCGAGTACTCTAATAGCATAAGGATCATAAAATAAGAAGAGTTGGCTGATAAGGCCTTATAGGAAAGATTAAATAAGTGGATCTTCCTCAAAGTAGAAGAAGGAGAGTATACAAATACACCCACTATTATTTCCATACGATTAAATTGTATTAACTCGCACAGAAAATGATGTAATGGGATTAGTGAAATCATTAATGGAAATTTCAGAACAATATTACATGAGAATATCAAAAAAAAAAAAAAAAGAGAGAGAGATAAATAATGACTTTCAAAGGATACAAATCCAATAAAAAGTAAAATAGTTATAGATAATAAAATATTAGATTAAGTAAATACTTCAAATACCTGGGGATGTGACTTATCTTATGAATATGAAAAAAATATATCCATTAAAATGTCAAATTTTGTTAAACTACGAGGATGGTCTGAACCTTCTCGGCCTGGACCATAGATGGCAACAATGTCTGCAAGATTTTGTTCTAAGTTTGTACATCTGTAATAAGCATCTATGTGAAATTGCAATTCATTCTATCAAGTAGTTTGTTTTATACAGCTATCTGAAATAAAAGTGTTGTATGTATCCCTTGAAATGAATAAAATTGAGTATAGTGCGGTTATAAAATTCTCTATAAAAGAAGGTTTAACACAAAAAAAAAAATTCATTCGAAGTTTATAAAAGTTTATGGGCACTCTTCCCTTCGTTTTCGACAATTAACAAATGGGCTGCCATGTTTAAATGTGGCTGTACCAGCTTTGAAGATGATCCACGTGGAGGTCGTCCAAAAAAGTGTAATAACACCAGAAATCATTGATCAAGTGCCCGTAATGGTTTTGGATGACCGGCGAATCAGAGTGCGTGAAATTTCTGAGACTATAGGCATTTCAAAAGAACGCGTAGGATATATTTTGCATGAAGAATTGCAAATGAAAAAGCTTTGCGCATGATGGGTGCCGCACGCACACAAAAATGTGTGCGTGCGGCACCCATCATGAAAATATCCGAACAATTCTTGGACCGTTTTAACAAGAATAAAACTGATTTTCTGCGTCTATATATTACTATGAATGAGACCTGGATTCATCATTCACACCAGATTCCAAACAGCAGTCAAAACAGTGGACAGAAGCCGGTTGTTCAGGGCCAAAGAAGACAAAGTCGGTTCCATCAGCAGGAAAGATCATAGCATCGGTGTTTTGGGATGCCATGACCACCCTCGTAAACGGTACAATATATAATATATTTAGGCCAATTCTTGTGGAAAAACAAACCACAATTAGACTTTATAATGTGTAATCCATCTTTATTATATAGAAGTGAAACATAGACCTTAATATAGAAGAATTGAAATTGGAATAAACAGGTGAAATGAAATTTCTCAGAAAAACAGCTGAACATACGAAGTGGGGCCATAAAACAAATGAAGGAATTTTACAATCTCTAATATAAAACCAGGAACTACTATATAATTAATTATAAACAAAAATGATAAGAACATCTGAATCGAATGGAAGGAGAATTTTGTTCTCCCGTCCAAAAATCAATTAACTTGACAACCGCTTAAGAAAAAATTACTTATTATTTTTATTTATTATTATTGCTTGGAAAGTACATGAAGTTTCTGGAACCGTAGAAAATAGTAGAATGCCAAAAATGCTATATGGATATAAAATAAATGGTAAAAAATCCATCCGTGTGCTGAGGCTTAACTGCTGTGAAGAATTCATGTTGGAGGTTTAATGGAATATTATCAGCACTGAAAAAGGATTAAAACTAAATTTAATGCTTCCAATATTTCCTCTCATTCACAGAGACATCTTCAGGGATTACAAATAACTTTTTGTAATAACACACACAAATACAATACGATGATAAGAAAACAAGTGAGTGAAACTAAAGTCCTGTGTAGGTGGTGCACACTCAATGGGCTAATCCAGGTGACCAAGGATGTAAAGAGGGATCGCTGTAATTAATGTTTCCCAAATTTTGGGAAGTTTAATTCAACCATATTTGTTTAAATTAGGTGATTCCTGATTGCAATAGTAGATTCAAAAAACAGTCATTCTTTTTTGAATTTACCATTCTGGACCATGGTGGTTTTTTTCCTAGGAGATCCTGTGGGTTGTATCCAAAACATGGTCTGTAAGATTAGATTGATCATAATCGTGATTGCAGATATATGACGTGTTCTTCTAACCTGATGGTTGCTCATCTGCCTCTTTGTCCGAAGCCAGCCAGCCTACAGGAACAAGGTATTCTATGTATTATAGGCATTGAGAGAGGAAGGAGCTGATCTTTGGTGGAACGGACAAGGGTAGTAAGATAATGGGCTTAAACGTTGTACGGAGGTTGTGCTTTTTTTTTAACGACCTGGCTATTTTTTCTGATGATCCACGGATGTAAGGTATGGTGATGGCATTTCTGAAGTCCTTCTGAAGAGATGGTCCGGGAGTGGGGAAGGAATTGATTATATTTTTAATTCTATAATCATTGTAGCTGTTGGAAAGGAAGGTGTTGTGTATTTGTTTGAGTTCTGTTGAAAGG
Source organism: Typopeltis vanoorti (assembly GCF_054136105.1). Taxonomy (NCBI): domain Eukaryota; kingdom Metazoa; phylum Arthropoda; class Arachnida; order Uropygi; family Thelyphonidae; genus Typopeltis; species Typopeltis vanoorti. Next base: position 77,826,555 of record NC_143561.1, read on the forward strand.
GCGGTTTCACTGGAACAAAGATTGTGAGCTCTCTTGGATAGAGTTTTAATAATGCCATATTGTTGAGAGGGATGATGGTGGTGGGAGAGTTTGTGAATGTATTTGTCTGTATGAGTAGGTTTTCTATATACAGAGAAAGAAAGGTTACCATTAGGGAAGCGTGTTACTAAGGTGTGTTACTAAATCGACCGCAGAAAGCAGATTATTTTCAAGTAAACAGTGTTAAAATTAGGAACCACGAGATGGTGGCATTTTTCAGCCAGCTCTCTTCATCGGATGCCATGTGTGATTAACGACATCGTTGGACAAGCTGTCTCTGACTGGCTACCAATGGGGATTGAACTCCTCCCTCCGTCTCTGAAAGTTCTTTCTCCTCCTTATACATATATTAGGCCTAATGGCCTGTTACGTTCGTATTAGGCATGGATTATTACGATTTGAAACCGCGACCTCTTCCAGCATAAGGTGGTTAGCCCTATGCCTTCTGGCGTGTTCTATGTGTATAGATGCGTGCGTTCACGGGGCCGGTTTGCTTGTTCTGTGAACAGAAAAATCCGAGTTTTTGAATGAACCCCCCCTCCTACCGCAGTATGAAACCGAATAACTCACCTTTAGTCAAAAGAGTCGAAATAAAGGTTTCTCACATCGTGGACAGCAATCGAACCCAGGTCATTCCTACCAAAGATCTTCGTCTATACCGACTGAGCTACAGAGGTTCCCTCCAAAAGTTAGATAGGGCTAAAACGGCCTCGCCTACTCCCTATATGGGAATAACAAGGGGGGGATTGCAACGTCACTGTTAAGATAAAGGTGCCAGTACTCAGTATTTGCGTATCCCCCGCCCCCAAAAAAAAACAAGCCGTTATTTTAACTCGTTTTCACTGAATACGCTCTGGTTAGTGACTTTTAGTCGTCCCGGCGTGGGAGAATTGACGCCGATATCAGCTAGTTTCAGAGGCATATTTGTTTAGACTATTTACTGTGTAAGCAGTAAATACTCTAAATACTGCTTCATTTAAAAGACTTTTTTGAAAAAAAAAAAAAAAGCCTCGTCCAATGCATTTCTCAATCTTTCTCTTTCAGTAACTGATACAATGGGACCAAAAATTGTATATTCCCGAGCTTGTCATAATTTTAGGCGAATAATATGCTACTGCATAACTCAACCAGTACATCACGTTTGTAGTGATTGGATGCTTTTGACTTTTCATTGCCGGATTAGCTACCTAGAAGTCACTGCATAATGAACATAGCTACTACATGATAATATCCAATGGTTGGAATTTATTCACTGTTTATTTGGCCACTGGTTACACACATAGCGAAAGTCATCGATACTGTTTGCTTAGATGGAATATATACGAAATGTGATATCTTAATGTGCTGTTTGCTTATTGCTACAAAAGGCTTAAATTTCGCATGCTATGTGTGAGTCACAGGTTGAACACACCTTCACCGCTAATTTATACCTAGAGATTGTTTTAGACTAGATATAGTGACAAGATATTCTCAAGGAATCCAGGTCTGGTCACTTGGATTTGTTGTGAATGAAGAAGTGGTGGAGAGGATCAAGAGTTGAGTGACAAATATAATGAGTGGTCTGTGGAATGCACCCTATTAGGATAGATTGAGAGTTTGTGGAATGCAAAAGCTGAATGATAGGCAAAAAAGAAAAAGAAAAAAAAAAGGGAAGTGGGGTATGATAGAAGTGTGTAAGTTACTTATAGAATTTTATAGGATTGATGCAGGGAAAATGTTTCAACACTTGCTAGAGCAGAAAAAGAGATCATCCCAAGAAGTTGGGTAAGTATGTGGTTAGCAAGGGTGTGAGGAATAGATTTTTTTGCTTGGAGGTTTGTGAATGAATGGAATGAGCTATCTGAGTCAGATGTAAGTTTTTTGTTAGTTAATGTCTGTTCTTAAATATTTCATCTGCTTAATTCTCATGATTTGAATCCCATCGAACATTTGTGAGATCGCGTGGAATGCAACATCTGCCTGTCGATGCTGGTCAGTCGCTTACCTGTGGGACGACATTTTTTCTAAGTCAGAATAACCCTTCTTGGATTTAAGGAATCAATGCCATAATGGACATGTATTGTTTCCTCGGCCATAGAGGCCCTTGATACAGTAGCTTGGTTCTTGTGTGTATATTTTCAGAAAAGCACGTTACGTCGTACCTTTATACGCCCAAATAAAGGATAGTATTCTGTACAGAGGGCGTAGTATTAGAAATGTTTTTATAGAGGAAATGTTCGCGCTGGTTGCGTGTTTAAATTACTGTGCGTTAAGTAAATATATATGTGAAGTTAATTATAATGTAATTGTTTAAGGTAATTACGTTTATTTAGGTTCAGGTACGTAAGTTATTGGAAGTTCTTGAAGTTATAATTTATGCTGCCTATTCACTAGGTTAAGAAAACCCGAACCCCCCCCCCCCCCCGTTTTTATCTCTTCATCTTACGTGATTGGATGAGTGGCTTGTCATGGTTATGTTAGCTGGTCTCACAGAGTTTTAATTGATGCTCTAATAGTGATTAATCCTTTCCCACCCAAACGACCACTTAACTCACCAACAATAAAATTCATCATCATCCCCGACTTCTCTGTACTCCAACTGGGTGATGGTGAATTACATTTTTGGGTACGCTTGAATTCATTTTTTCAGTATGTTTGTAGGCTTCAAACTATGGTTGATAGGTAAAATTTAGGGGATATGATAGAAACATTTAAGTTAAGAAAAGAATTTTATAGAATTGATGCACAGGAAATATTTCAGAACTTTGCAAGCGAGGCTAGAACGATAGGTCTCCTGTATATTGAGTAAGAGTGTAGTTAACAAGGGTGTGAGGATTAGATTTTTCATTGCCAGAGTCAGTTATGAGTGCTTTGTCTGACAACGAATTCAAGCAGAGGTATGATAGATATTGTGTTTCTATTTTACGTCTCCCACGGCGAGACTTCAAACTCCTTAGAGGTGCTTGTGCAGTAATAATGTTTAATCAGTTTCCTTCTGTATTCATATATTTTATCTAATGCTCAGTCTATTTTTAGTTCTCTACATCCGTACTTCCTCTCTTTGGTCCCAGAGAATATAGCCTGCTGTCCTTGATAGAAATTTCATTTCTCCAGTTTCTATTCCTTTTTCTTTTGCAGTTCTTATGGTTCATTTCTGTAAAGTACAGAAGATTTTACCAGAACTTGTTTTTAAACTTAGTTAAGGTTGAAAATATTATTAATAATCCTGTTATCTTTAGGAAGTTTTGAAATTTTGTTATCAGTGTCAGCTTCTTTTGTATGTGATATAGAGCATCCAAGGTATTTGAAGCAGTTAATTTGTTATAAAATGTTATTTTCAATCATGATTTATTTATGACTAGATGTAGACCTTTAAAAGCAGTGGTTGTCATTTTATCTGTTATTCATCTTCATTTCTTGCTGTGAATGTTCATTCATCTTAACATCCTGTTTAAAACAACAGGATGTTAAGTATAGTTTCATAATCTTTTAAATTCTGGTTATATTTTTTTTCCATTCTTTACTATTTCATTTTTATAAATGTGAAATATGAGTGGTGACATTGGGCATATTTGATGGACTCCTGTTTATTGGTTTCCATTTTGTAACCTTTTCATATTACAGCTAATTGATTGTTTTGATACATTTTACTGCTGACAGTAGCTGATTTGGAATGTTTACCTTCTTGAATGTGATCCATAGGTTGTTCCTTATGACCGGTGCCATAGGCTTTCCAGTTTAAATCAGTGAAGGTTTATTGATTTAAGTATTTGAACAGAATATAGAACATTCTCCCATGATTGTTTAGCAAATTTCAAAAATAGCAGATGATCTAAACATGTGGAAAGGCTTATGTGTTCATTGTACATATTGATTGAATTTTAACGGTATAGATGCGAACATAGATTGATAAGAAAATAACTATTTATTGACTTAATTGCTAATATTTCGCTGGTATTCTATCCAGCATCTTCAGAGCACACAAAGAATGGGACTAGTATAAGCAATTGTGGCATGCAACACAAAGACTAAAGTCTTAATTAGGCGTCATCTAAGTTGAAAAAAATAAAAAATAAAATAATAATAATTTTTTATTTTTTGAACAAGCAATTAGCAGACCATGCTTTGGATACCCCTGCACATAGGATCAATTGAAAAAAAATAAAAGTGCACATAAGCTTTTATAAGTCAGAGAGGTTGTTCCTGGAATCAACAGAAGCCTTGAAACATACTCCAAACCTCAACAAGTATGGCTGTATAAATCTACCAAAGATTTGGAAGACAGTCATCCCGAGACCAAATTAATACCTGCTTTCTCTTTCGTTTTTTTTTTTTTTTTCTCCAACTTAGATGGTGCTTAATTAGGATTTTAGTGTTGCACACTACAATTGCTCATACTAGTCCCATTGTTATACTGGATTGTGGTTGTCCCACTACTGTAACAAACTCTTTGTGTGCTCTGAAGATGCTGGATAGAATACCAGCAAAATATTAGCAATTAAGTCAATAAATAGTTATTTTCTTATCAATCTGTATTCGCATCCATACCGTTAAAATTCACTAAACATAGTGGATGATCTGTTTGGCATATTTACCAAGCATAATTGTAAATCATTTGCTCTCTTTCTTCATCCCATTTGTACACTTGATCTCCACTCCTCTGTTTTACATGTGAACATACATACATATTAGAAATGCATACTTGAATAATGTTTAGATTTATAGTAATAATTATATAACTATATTAAAGATAATATCTCCAGGAGTCCAAATACCTCATTGCATGAGACAGAAATTATCCACACAATATTTATCATATCTCTTCTTAAACTCTGACAGATAAAGCATTGACAACTGATTCTGTCAACCCATTCCATTTTTCATCACTCTCCAAGTGAAAAATCTAGTCCATGGACCCTTGCTAACCACTTTCAATTTTCAGGTATGACCTCTTGTTATGCCAATCTAGTCAAGTGCTGAAATATTTCCTCTGCATGAATGCTAAAAACTTTTCTAGTAACAAATGTTTCTATCATATCTCCTCTCTTTTGCCTCTCAACCAATGTTTGTAACTTACAAAGCCTTGATCTTTCATTATAAGCAGCATTTTGCAGAGTACTTGCCATCTTGGTCACTCACATCTAATCCTCCCTACCATTTCATCAACCCCAAGAAACCCAGGTGACCAGACCAGAGTACAGTAATCCAGATGTGGCTATATCAATACATTATGAAGAGGAACGATAACTTCCTTATCTCTGCCTGTTGTTCTTATCCTCTGAATTTCAACTCTTTATCTGCCAATACTCCAAAACCCTAGCTTTATGGAGTACTGTTTGACCACAGATGAGAGAACCTCTGAAACACTTCTACATATGGCAGAAGGCAAATCCATTCTGGTAATCTATCCATCTTGTGGGATGAGTTTGTTTACTATTACATGTTGGTAAATTAGCTTTTCTTTTATGAACATTCTAGTTTTTAAAGTGCTATTTTGCTTGTATAACAGTTGGAAAATTTTATGTATAGTATTAACAAAATTTAAAAAGGTATAAAATAAAAAATATTGTAAGCAAAATTTATTTTTATGGAAGTTTTGTATAAAAAAATTAATAATTGTGCAGAAAAAGAAATTTTTTCAAATGCACTCAAGCTATTCTAAAATTGCACATTTTTCTCGACTGCGTAAAATTCGTGAATAGTTCTTATAACGTCTACATCAAAATCATTCAAGGCTATGTTAAATTTTGGCTGATCTTCACCTTTTGAATCCCTATGAATTCTTTTAACAGTTGACTCCGATGTGGCCACAATTTCACTTGCACATTTTGGTGAATAAAAATGGAACAAGGATTCGAATGATTCTTTTTCGCAGAATACCAGCATATTATGTAATATTCTTTTGCAAGCACTACTGAAAGGTTTAACACTGGAATTTGTTGACAGGATACATCTTAGAAATAAATATTAAAAAAAAAATCACTGCGGAAAAAAAAAAAAAAAAAAAAAAAAAGCAATAACAAAAATCAAGCTAGTACAACAAGAGACAAGAAAGCACATAATTTCGTGTGTTGGTGACAAATTCATACATTTCTTATTCATTTCTCCCTTTCAACATGAATTGACTCTTTTTGGCAAACTGCCAGCTATGGTTCTCTCAACTGTGCGCAGACAATATGATTCTGTCAGTGTCGTACAAAGCTTGTAGTCTTTTCATCTCAAAATGTGTAATTTAACACTTTCCAACATTAAATTGGCACACATTATCTTTCTCCTGTACTGTTAGTCTATTTAAATCATCCTGCAAGTCTCTACAACCCCTTCGTTAACTATTACTCGCAATTTTTCATGATCACAAATTACATTTCTCTTCAAATCATTTCCTGTATTGTTTATTTACAAACAACAGCAGTGGTCCAAGCACAGAGTTTTGTGGCACACTGCTATTCACCTGTTTCCTCCTGGATTCTCTTCTTCCACATTCTGCCTTTTGGTATATGTCCATCAGTCATCACCCTCTTATGGGTATCTTCAGTTTCTTTGGTATCATCCATTCCCATTTGATCACATCGCATAATCCATGAGTATCATCATGTATTTATTCCTTTTATTCAACTTAGCTGTCACTCTTGGCCATGCTTCCCCCCCCCCCCCCAAAAAAAAAAAAAACGAGTAACATATTTGTTGAAAGTTTTTTCACTTGGTTTTATTATAAATTATAGATGCCAAGAAATATTCTTGGTTTTATCCTTTATCCAAGTGTAAGCAAACAAAGTTTGTGCGTGAAGTATCTTCACGACTAGGCTGCTTGTATATAGATACTGATGATTTCACATCAGTTGCCTTATTATCCCATAATGCAATGCACATATCCTTACGGGCATGTATAATGTTATACATTATGGGATGGGCCACTTCCTAGACCAGTTTCGACCTTTATTGAGGTCTTGTCAGTGGGAGCCAGTTCCAGAAGACCCAACAATATAATTTCTTGGCATCTATAATATATAGGTATCCCTGGATTAATGCGGTTAATTAATCCCTCGATGTTACCGCATATATCAAAATCATGTTAATCAAATCTAATAATCAATGGCTGCTTGTATATAGAGGCTGATGATTTCACATCAATTGCTTTATTATCGAAAATTACAATTCGTCCATGATCGATTACTGTATTAATAATTCATTTTGTATGGTACTCTTTTAGGAAGGATAAAAAATGAATGCAAAGTAAATGTTTAATAAATACTTGTACCTACATTATTTACTGCAATTTTTTTATCAAAAGAAGTTATCAAGAGTCGTTTGAACAGTTTTAGTTTTTTCTTATATTTATAGAAAACTTATATCGTAGAAACTTGTTATAGTTTCTACGATAATAAGCAAAATGACTCTCCAGACCTCGGCAAACAAGCAATAAAACATAAAGAAAAAACACCGCAAATATAATACATGATGGTACAAATTAAGTGGATATTGCATCCAACATTATTCCATAGCCGAATATAGAAACTACAAGAGTTTCGTGCTGAATATATAGTAACCAAAAGTTTCGACGGATGTAAGCATAAGCAACCTTATGGGCAACTTGTAGTAAAGGTGGAGTAAGCTCCAGATCACTTTCCTTAGTATTTTCCATAATGTAAAGCACATCTCCTAGAGGACATGTATGATAAATAAGCCTTTGGCTCTCTATTTCAGTAATACATGATGGTTTATTTTCATTTACAATCTAGAAATTATTGAACAAAGAATAATCATAAAAAAAAAAACCCGACTAAACCATACTATACTGACATCGGAGGTTGCAGTATCCCTCAGATACAATTCACTGTCAAATATCACAAACCTTTACATAACGTGTTAAACCAAACTGATAGCAAAAAACAGTGCAGAATATCACTCGTAATATGAATGTACAGCTACTCACGAAGGCAAGTTAAACCAAACTCTTGCCGCGTATATCAAGGAATTGCTGCAATTAATTTCACTGCGTTAAGCAAGGGATACCTGTATGGTATAACCAAGTAAAAAAACTTTCAACATGTATCTCTAATCCAGAGTATTTTAATAAGGTGTGACACCTTTTGTATATGGGAATTATGACCTTCATTACTTTTCCCTTGATATCTCTTCTGGGTCTGACACCCATTGATGAGACCTTAATAAACTGCATTATAGATGACTTGCATTATTACTAAGGCAGTTGATGTGAAGTTATTATTATTCAGGCCTCCATGGAGTCAAAAGACTCATCATGGGAGCTCCTTTCTAAGAAACACAAGTCTATCATACCACTCCTTAGATGCATTGACTGTTCTCACTCTCACCACTCCATCAGGCAATGCATTCCATGGTTCAACCATCCTCCATGCAAAGAAACCTTACCCTCTTTCTCAGTTTCCTTTCGTAACTTCCAGGGATGTCCCCTTGTCATGACTCCTTCCTGCTGTTCAACCAAGCGAAAGAACTCCCCAGTGTCAACCCTGTAACCATCTCTCAGCAGTTTAAAACTCTCAACCCCTCCTTCTTCTATCCACCAAACTCTGAAGTCCACACTCCCTCAGCCGATCCTCATAACTAACATTGTACAGTCCCGACACCATCTTTGTTATCCACCTTTGTACCCTTTCCACAGTTAATTTATCCCCTTCAAATCCTGGGGATCAGATCTGAGAACAATAGTCTAAGTGTGGTCTGATCAGAGTCTTATACAAAGGAATGATAACCATTTTATCTCTGCAGGACAGTGTCCTTCGAATTATTGCAGCAATCCTCTGCGTTACCTTCACTATCTTTGCAATATGTCCTCTAAATTTCAGGTTTCTATTAATCATCAAACCCAGATCTCTTCTCTCTCCTACTTCCTCCAGTTTAACTCCTCCCATAGAGTATGCAGCGTCCCATCGATGTGTCCCAAACCTCAAGACTTTCATCATTGTCTGTGACTTTATATCACAGACAATGTCATTGATATAAAGGTTAAACAATATAGGTTCCCGTACTAAGCCCTGTGGAACCTCACTTGTAACCTTCTGCCTCTTTGATATTGCTCCACCATACACAACTCTTTGATACCTATTGGACAGCCAATCCTGAATCCAGTTGACCAATCTGACATCCAGACCCCATGTGCTGCAACTTGAATATCAGCTTATCATGTGGCACCCTGTCAGATGCCTTTGCTAAGTCTAGGAAAATGGCAGTATATGCCTTTCCCTCATCTAATGCTCTTGTATCTTTATCATAAAAGGCTAGCATATTGCTAAAACAAGAGTGCCCCTTCACAAATCCATGCTGACTCTCACTGATAACATTACCCTCATCTGTCCAATGCTGTATATGGTCCCACCCACTACTTTCTCCAAGATCTTACTAACTACTGATGACACAAACTGGCCTATAATTAGACAGTTCCAGTCTGCTACTGCCCTTATGCAATGGCACTATCTTACCTTCCTTCCATTCCATGGGCACCTTTCCCGCAGCCAGACTTTCATTGAAAAGCCAGGTCAAGGACACTGTCAGTTCCTTAGTACATTCTCTCAAAACTCGTGGTGAAATACCACCCAGTCCCACAGCTTTACTAACATCCAGAGTACTCATTATGTGGAACGCACTCTCTTCCTGCACCTCTAAACCTCGAACTTTCTCTATCTCTCTAGTACTCAAATTGACTCCTCCAGGATGAAATACTCCAATAAAGTGTTCATTGAACAATTCCACTATGTTCTCTGCATCAGTCACTCTATTCCCATTTTTATCTTACAATGTTATTCTTCCACAGTGATTTCTCCTCCTACTGGCCACATAGCTAAAAAATTTCCTAGGATTTTCCTTGGATCTAAAGGCCAATCTTTTCTCACATTCCGGTTTCGCCTTCTTTACCATACTAGTCACTCTTCTAGCCTGTGTCTTATATTCTTCATGCATCTTCTCTTCACCTGTCTCCTGATATCTCTTCCATAGCCTCTTTTTCGCATGTAGCTCCTGTTTAATATTGTTTGTCATCCACTTTACTCCAAATTGTGTTCTCTTCTTCACTCGTGGAATACAGCTTACCATTGCTGCTAACAAATATTCCTTCACAATTTCCCAAGCACTAATGATATTCCAGCCTTCCAATTCCTCCCTCCACGAAACTTCCCCAAGTTGACATCTAAGACTATTATAATCACCTGTTTTATAATTCCACATACGTTCCTATCTCTTTGATACTTTTGCATGTCTATTCATTTTCCAAGTCAAAACCATATGGTCACTCTCTCCAACTGGTGGGAGAGATGTCATCTCAGTTATTATCAGCTCTTCTGAAGCTATAACCAAATCCAAAACTCTTGAACCTCTTGTTCCCCTCTGTTACATGTTACCTAAGACATTTGTCCCTCAAGAATTCTAGAAATTTCATTCCCTTATTGTTACATGCATCTTCCTTTCCCCAATCTATACTGCTGTAGTTAAAATCTCCCATAACAATTGTTTTTCTTGCACTTGCCATGCTCAACTGTCTCAACATCTCCTTGTCTCCACCCTCTGTGCTCCTTGTTCTGTAGCAACACCCATCTAAATATCCTGTCTTGCCCACCTCCACTTTCAAAATCATTAGTGACACAGCCTTCCAACGCCTCCACTCTTAGAGGACATAGGTCGTCACTTATCATAAGCAGTACTCCACCACCATGCTTTCCCTCCCTATCCTGCCGAAAAATGCTATACCCAGCAACTTCTATTCCTGTTATTATATCCTCTTCTGTCAACCACGTCTCTGTGACTCCAATAATCTTTGGCCAGGCTGATGCTATCAGTGCCACCAATTCCTCTCCTTTATTCTGAATACTGCTGGCATTGGTATAAAGCATAAAAATGCCATTGTTTCTATACCCAGCATTATCCCCTCTAGACTCCACTGGATTCAGTGTTACCTGATGTCATCCCCCTTCTCCCAAGTACCCATTCCCACAAGAGGCCACCCCTGCTATCATCCACACTGGGACACACTGACTCGTTCAGAACAGCAATCTCTCTGCAGATGCCTATCTCAGCAATCTCTCCAGAAGTCATTAGCCTCTATATACAAGTAGCCTAGTTTTGAAGATGCTTCATGTGTAAACTTTGTTTGCTTAGACTTGGATAAAGGATAAAACCAAGAATATAATTATTTGGCATCTGTAATTTAGAGTACCATATTCTTATTCGCCCATTCCTGAATTCTCTCTTTGACTGACTTTTCCAGTACTTTTATCAGTATTCTCAAGATCTTTCTTGAGAGATCTGTTATTATCTAGAAGAACATAAAAAATATAAGTATGGTCAGTCAGGGCTTGCTGTCCATTTATTGGATACCTTATACAGAATCAAATAAATAATAATAAAAAAAAAAACTGCTATGCTTCACCACAAAAAATACAAATTTGAAAGACTTTTTAGACTCATCAGCAGAATTAAAAACCAACCTAATCTTAATAAATATAGTTGTATTAAACATCCCAAAATTTGGAAAACTGTAATTCTTAAGACTTCTTCCAACACAGCTACGGTTAGCCAATAGCATCCATAGAGGGCATCCCTCATAGGATTTTAGGCTTTGAACCTAATCTTTTTGACATAGTGTTCATGCAAATTTGTATGTATTTTTGCAATTTTAATATTGTTTCCTTGATGATGTCTCAGCAACTGAGATGAAATATAGGAATGATTAGTGGTTTATATACATATGTGCTGTATTTTTTCCATTAACACCCATGAGTTCAAACCAGCATATAAGTTTACATATTTATGAATTTAGGGACACAAAACACACGTGTTGAAAAGATTATTTTACTGATTAATAATAAAACATGTTTCGATCCCTGTATTGGGGTCATCATCAGAAGGATACATGTGTATAAGAACCAAGCTACATGCTGTTGTACTCTATACAGGTAAATTACATCTACGTTGTTAACTAATCTTTTTTCTTAGCCTGCCCTCTAGTGATAAAAAATAAAAAACTTACCAACAAGTTTAAACAGTTGTTTGTTTTGCTAACTTTTCTTCACCCATTCTATTTAAGTGACCGTACCACCTTAGATTAGCTCTGCTCACATGTTCTTGAATGCTGACACAGATATTTTTAACATACTGCTAGTTTGGTGCTTCTTTGACTAATTTCCCTCGTATTATTATTACCCCAAGACCTCATGGAGTCAAAGGACTCCATGAGGTCTTGGAGGTAATTTTATCTGGGAGGTCCTTTTATCACACACACACACACAGCTCATCATACTGTGCCTTGAACACATTCAAACTCCTTGCAGACACCACACTCTCAGGCAAGGCATTCAAATCATTCATAACTCTGCACGAAAAAAACCTGCCTCTCACTCCCCTACTCACACCCTCTTTATACAGTTTCCAGGGATGACCTCTGGTTCTCCCCCGATCTCCCATTATTTTCTGTAGAACTTCTCCAGCATTCCTATAACAACCCCTTACCAACTTATAGGTCTCTATCATATCTCCCCCCTCTTCCTCCTGTCCATCTGACTCTGCAAATTACATCTTCTCAATCTTTCCTCATACTTGACATTCCAGAGGTCAGAAACTACCTTCGTCAATTGCCTTTGGAGCCTTTCCAACATATCTTCATCCTTCTGAAAACCAGGTGACCAAATCTGGGCACAATAGTCCATGTGTGTGTCCTAATCAAAGCCTTATACACTGGAGCAAGAATCTCCCTACTTCTACACATCAATGTCCTCCACATCATTCCCAGAAGTGTTTGTGTTATCTTCACAATTTTGGCTATGTGTCCCCTAAATTTCAGATCCTTATCCGCTATCACCCCCAGATCTCTTATTTCTTCTGCCTCCAATAATATATCCTCACCAAGCATAAATTCTGCATCCCATCTTTGTTTTCCAAAATTTAAAACCTTACATTTTGCAACATTGAACTCACATCTCCATTTCCATGCCCAATCACTCAGTTTATTCAAGTCTTCTTGTAAGGCCACAACATCTTCACTACTCTTCACGGTTCGTCCCAACTTTGCATCATCTGCAAACAACTGAATATCTCTATCCAAATCTTTACCTATATCGTTAATATACAGGTTAAACAGTAATGACCCCCAAAACAGACCCCTGAGGCACTCCACTTGTGATTTTTCCTTTTCTTGGATATCGCTCCCCCATACACAGCTTGTTGATACATATCAGATAGTCAGTCTCCAATCCAATGCACTACTCTAATATCCAACCCCATCTGCTCTAGTTTGACTATCAATTTATCATGAGGTACTCTATCAAAAGCCTTTGCAAAATCGAAGTATATTACTGTGTATCCTTCTCCTCTGTCAATAAGCAAGTAGATTACTAAAACATGACCTCTCTTTAGCAAATCCATGCTGTCCATCAATGATAATACCATTGTTGTGAACCTAACTCTGGATCCTAGTTCTCACAAGCTTCTCCAACAACTTAACCACAACACCTGACACACACAGATAGGTCTATAATTTGATTCTTTAGTTCGATCACCTCCTTTATGAAATGGCACAATCTTGCCCACCTTCCACTCCTTAGGGACTTGACCGAGTGCAAGACTCGTATTAAAAAAATATGTCAAGACAGGTGTCAACTCCCTGGCACATTCCTTCAGAATACGTGGCGATATATTATCAAGTCCCACAGCCTTATTAACATCTAGTTTACTCAACTCCCCATATACCTCTTGCCCACTTACAGTCAGTCTCTCCTCCCCATCATCTACTGCTCTCAATCTCTCCATAAAGTCACATTCACAAGATTGAAAGACCTTTCTTCACTTACAGTCAGTCTCTCCTCCCCATCATTAGCTAACTGCTGTTCATACCTCTCTTTAGCTACCCTCACCAACCAAGTCATCCTCCTTGCCTGGTCTATGTAGACCTTATGGAATTGGTTATTTCCACTTCTCTTATGCTGCCTCCACAATGCCCTCTTTCTCTGTATCACATGCTTAATCTCTTTATTCATCCATCTCACACCTACCTTATTTAACCTTCTCACCCTTGGAATATACTTAGACATTGTATCTACTAGTTAGTTTTTGAAAATCCCCAAAGCTGCATTGATCTCTGTTCCAACTCCTCATTCCATGCTATACCTGCAAGCTGTCTCCTGAGCTCTTCATAATCACCCCCCCCCCTGTAGTTCCACATATACCCTTTTCTCACAGAGGTCCTCACACTACTGGCAACCACCCACGTAATCACCTCATCGTCACTCTCACCAATTGGTGGATGATTTGACACCTCATTTATAGTTACATCCTCTGATGAGATGACCAAATCCAAGACCCTTAATCCTTGCGTGCCCTCTGTTACATACTGTCTGAGGTAGTTATCCCTCAAAAAACTCAAGAAACTCATTTTCTTTACTTCCAGTTGCTATCTCATCATTCCAGTCTATATTTCCATTATTAAAATTGCTCATAATGATCACCCTTTTCTTATTTGCTTGACTAATTTGATTATACATTTCATTATCGCCACCATCCACATTACCTGGTTTAGCAACATCCAACCAAGTATTTGATTCCATTCACCTCTATTTCATACCATACTGCCTCAAAACCACTGGCACTATTTCCCTCTTGCATCTCTACTTTGTATGGATATAACTCTTTCTTTATCATCAATAGCACTCCTCCCTCCCTTTTTACCCCTTCTATCCTCACAAAACACATCATACCCTTCCATCTCTATTCCTGTCAGGATGTCGTCCTCTTCCAACCATGTCTCACTTATTCTGCCAATCTTTGGGTGAATAATTCCATATTCCTTATTCCATATAAATTTATTCAACTAGCTCCCCATAGCAGCTTTGCTTATTCTGTTCTTTATTTCCAAATTTAATTTGCCATCTTCATAAAAACTGTCCTAAATAACTGAAATATTTTACTTATTCTGTAGGTTCTCCATTCAGTATGCAGCTGAAGTTTTCTATGTACCTGCCTATTTTCATAGTTCTAATCTTTTTATTGTTGATTTTATGCCAAATTTGTTATAGCTGTTATTCAATTTAGTTAGGGAACCTGAAGACTTGCACTGGATCTCTTTAGGAGTACATCATCATCTGCATAAACAAAGAGTTAAATTTGATATCTCCGATTCTAATATCAGGTTTAATGGCACTTGTTTTCATACTGCAATCCATATGGATAATAAATATCAGTGGCGATAATGTGCATCCTTGTCTTACCTCTAATTTTACATCAAACTATTTTCCTGTATTTCCTTCAGGTCTAACTTGACTTACAACTTAAATATGGACTGTATTACTCTGTATAATGTTCCATTTATCCATTGTAGTGTTTTGAAAAGCATATGGGTACTTTGTCATATGCGTTTTCCAGATCTACATAACTTAAATACAAATCCTTGTCACGTTCCAATGATTTTGAACTATTTGTCATAAAGTGAAAATCTGATCTTGATAATCTCTATTTGGCCTGAACCATGCTTGTTCTTCTCCAAGTTTCTCTTCTACAATCTTTCTCAACTTCTTTTCAAGTATAATTGCATAAATATTACCTGGAACACTTAGTATAGAAATTCCTCTGTAATTCTCACATTCAGCCTTTTATATATATATATATATATATATATATATATATATATATATAGGAACTATATATATTAACTATATATATATATATATATATATAGTTCCCATATATATATATATATATATATATATATATAGTTCCCATATATATATATATATATATATATAGTTCCCATATATATATATATATATAGTTCCCATATATATATATATATATATATATAGTTCCCATATATATATATATATATAGTTCCCATATATATATATATATATATAGTTCCCATATATATATATATATATATATATAGTTCCCATATATATATATATATATAGTTCCCATATATATATATATATATATATATAGTTCCCATATATATATATATAGTTCCCATATATATATATATAGTTCCCATATATATATATATATAATATATATATAGTTCCCATATATATATATATATATATATATATAGTTCCCATATATATATATATATATGGGAACTATGAGAGTTCTACTCCACTGATCTGGAATTTGACCTTCTGAATTATGTAGTGTAGCTACTGCAAAACTTAATACCTCCATATTTGAGCATTTCTGGTTGAATATCATCTACTCCAGCTGCCTTTCCACATTTCAAGTTTTTGCTGGCTTTTTCTACCTTAACAATATGTACTCCTATTAGTATTCCTCTTGAAAAATTTCTACTACTGTTCTCTCACTGTTTGTTTCATTTAATAGTCTTTATCCTTATCTTCAGCTTTCATGTCATCTTTATCATCCTTGATTCCTTCTACAGTACTTTTCCTCTATTTCTAAACTTTCTTGATATTTATTTTCCATATTTTTACAAAAATTCTTCCCATGACTTTTGTTTAGCTACTTTTATACGTAGCTTAAATCTCAAATAATTTTCTATGTATTCTTTAAGGGTATCTGCTGACTTGCACAATTGCTTCTTTAACTCCTGTCTACCACGGTGTTCTTATTTTTCTATCCTTGCAGAGAACTTCATGACATGCCTTCTTACTTGAATCAATCAGTTTTTTTTTTTTTTAAGATTTTGCCACCAAGACACCAAGGTTTGGTTCTTGTTTTCAAACCTGTTAGTTTTTCTTCAGTAATGTTTCTTTAGTCGAGTTACCAATTTACCTGTAAAAGCTGATCAACTTTAAATCTTTCTTATATACTATTTTTTCTCAATGTGATATTCATTTTTATCTTACCAGGGGCGAATTCTCCATGCTTGCTATGTAAGCTCATTAATTGAGAAGTACTTATTTGTTAATAAATGCATGCATTTATAAGCATTCCATTTAGGCTTTTATTTTTGTAGACAGAAGATGTCTTAAGCTTGCTTGGCAATAATTGAGCTTTGCATTGTGTATTGAAGGCCGATGCTTTCTTGTCTAGTCAAAGCTACCTTGACTTACTCGGTTGTCGGAGCTTCCAGGTCCTCGCTGCACTGCTGTGATTTCATGCGTGTGCATAGCCATATCTGCTCCCTTCATGTTGTTTCACTTTGTTGCTTAAACACAGGCCGTACGCAGTCAATGTAGCTCTAGCCAGTGAGCTTCAGCCAGTCTTTACAAGTGTGCATGTTGCTTGGGAAAATTAAGTTACAACCAACTTTTTTATGACGATGTTATTGACCAGTTCATAAAGAAGAACCATAGGGTAGAATTTATATTCAAGTAGCTAAATTGAAAAAGATACAGAAGCAAAGATTGGTCGATTGGTAGAGCCCCCTGCTACTAATGGCTTACGCAAAAAGTTAAGGCAAGTTTGAGCGTGGTTAGTAATTGGAAGGGGTCAATCGTTCGATGCTGTTGGCACACTCTCCCTCGATGAGTCTTTGGACTCACTGGAGGTGTCACGTAATAATAATAATATCATTTGTAAAATAATTGTTGTATTTGTATGATTAAATGTACATAAATTTCTAACTGTATACTTTTAAATGGTCAGTAATTCATTATTCTGCTTATCAGACTTCAATCACACCTCTCACTCCCTGAATGATAACAAGAGTAAGCTTGAATTTCAAGACCAGCATTTGTCCCTGCCTAGAACTAAGTAATGGTTACTTGCCATTTCAAATCCTTTGTACACTATTCCTTAACCAGCAATCATAGTCAGTGAGACTTCTCTATTTCAAATCTTCTCTCCATATGAACTTATGGACATTTTTATGTTGGAACATGGTGTTAGTAATGAAGAGTCTGTATCCTGAGCAGAAATATCTAGCAATATCTACATTATTATTATTATTAGCTTTGCTCTTTACTCCACATTTTCCCAAAATGTTGCTGTATGCCTGATAGGCTTCATTACCTGCTCTCCTGTTTAGATCTCCAACAAGGACCACTTTTTCCATTTTCTTTATATCAATTATCTGCTCTAATGACTCAAAAAGTTCTTGCACATCTTTCTTTAAAGGACCTTCTCTGGGATCTTAGGCATAAATGTTTCATTGTCCATTTCCCCATTTTGAAGTTTGTTTACATAACTCTACTTGAAAACTACTTTCATTCTTTCAAGAAATTTATCTTCAGGTTTGGTATTGAATGCTATTGCCACTCCTTCCTTTCATTGATCATTATTGCTCGTATATAACATCATATACTTATAGATCTCACCTGATTTTGTTTTCTTTGACTCCATAATGCCAGTTACGTACATGTTTTGTGTTACATACTTTTCTGGTTTTTCTTCTTCTGCAAGTTTGATTTCATTTTCATTAATACCCCTTATATCAATGGTTTCTATCTCCAGTTCTTCTAGATGTTCAGTTGAAGTTTTTTCCAGAATCTGACTTTTCGCTGTTCATCTTGGTACCCTGACAAAAACAGTGTGTGTGGGGGGCTTGTTTAAACATCTGATGCCCCAAAGGGAATGAAATCTTATCATGTATACTATGTATTCGTGGTTTAATTCAATAGAGAGTACAGTTTTCAGCTAAGTGCCAAATTGCCAGTCCATCGTTGTTTATTTGGTAAACAATAGATACCTAATTGACATGAAGCTGAGGATTGGGTATTAGGTTAGAATCCCCTTTCAGTTCTTTGCATTCCTTAAAGTAAAGACAATGTGGAGTTCTCCTTCCAGTTATTTGGATTTGACCCTTAAGCGACTCCTGGCTTCATTTATTTCCAAAATAAAAACAATTTAAGTAAAAACTTTTACAGGAACAAACCTGGATAACAAGGAGATGTCCATGTAATCTTCTAAGAAATTCTAAGAACTTACCAGGACATCTGACCTAATGTTCAGTCCTCATCTTCTCGTGTTGCATCCCATTATCGAGTATCTATCTGGATATTGAATGAACAAGGAAGGGCTGGCAATTTGAGATTTAGTTAACCAAATGGTATTATTGTTAGCCTAAACCAAAATATGATGGCACAACATGATGGAATCTCATGCTGGCTGGAGTGTTCTCTGGTGAAACTAGGTACCCTGACTATTTTTGTTAGGAAAAACCAGTGGCATAAACCAGTGAAAACCTCAATTCAGCATTACCAAAATTCAAGATTGGTACCATCAGTATAGGAAGTATTGAACTAGAGATGGAAGAGATGGAACTAGCAGAAAAATTGGTCAGATTCTTCTAAGCAACAAATGCAAGATTTTATATCAGCAATAATGATCATGAATTATTCCGTGTATATTTGACCTCATGTTCCGTGTATATTTGACACAGAATATGAGGATAATCTTGAATAGCAGACATTGTCAAGTAGAGTGACATGAGCAAATATTAGAATCTGGAATTGGACAATGAGACTTATTTGTGTTTATGGTCCCACAGAAGGTTATACAAAGGAAGAAGTGGAGAAATTTTTTTTGAGGCATTAGAAAAGGCAACTAACCCAAAGACAAAGGAAATGTTGGAGATCTAAACAGCAGAGTAGGAAACTAACACCATACATAAGAAAACTGTTTTGGAAACATTGGAGAAAAGAGCAAAGCTAATACATTGGTGACCAAAAGCTATGGACAAACTACATTTTTAGCTGTATATTAAAAATTTTTCATGACTGCAGCCAAATATGGACATAAATTTATTGCCAGCATACTAATAAATTATATTACACAAAAATGTGTTATACATTTCATACAAATTAAATTGCAATACATTTTTGGCAAAAGTTACAAATTTCCTAAGGACATAGTTAAGGAATGAATGTACAATGCTTGCAGAAAACGATGCAAAAGAGACATTTCAGTATGGAATATGTCCACCCCAAACTGCAATGCAGCTCTCATGCTTAACACAGTTCTTGAGACAAACTAGTCCTCCTCCTTCATAGCAAGGATAAGTCCTTGTTTGTTTTCTAGAGGGGGAATTTTGAGCAGCAATGCAACTCCCTTTGTGTCCCAAACATGGTCTTTGGGATTGAGATCTGGGGAGCATGTTGACCATTTGATTTGATTAATATCCTCAGTCTCCAGAAGTATCTTCACTGCTCGTGTATGATGTGGTGTGGCATTGTCATCCATAAAAATGAATTCTTTGCCTACAGCACCACAGAACAATTGAACATGAAGAATTTCGTTGCAATATCATTCACCAATCATAGTCCCTTTTATCAGCACTTGTAGCTTGGTTTGTCCATTAAGCATAATACCTTCCCACACCATGACCCCAGCACAGCTGTATCTATATCTTTCAAGAACATTCTCACAATGGTAAGCAGTACCACTTTCATTCCAGATCAAGTGTTGTCTAGAATTGAAGGAAATACCAAAACTAATTTGTAAAGAGTACATTAGTCCATTGGTGTCTTTTCCAATTTTAATGGTAGTAGGCATGAAGACAGTCACTCTGACAACAGGAGTTTATTAATTGAGTAATTCCAAAGGCATTTCCATGAAAAATAATTTTTATTGCTGATTATGCTTCATGGAGCATATGTCGTTTGCTTCCAGTTGAGCACATAACATTCTCACTGATATTCTTCTTCTTCTACAGCTTCTCCCACTTAAGTGGGGTCACTGTTTGTTATGAGTCTCCTCCACACCTTCTAGTCTTGGGCTGTCACCACATCCAAGTTCTTCATCTTCAAGTCCTCTTCTACCAGCTCCCTCCATCTCTTCTTTGGCCGCCCACGCTTCCGTCTTCCTTGCACATCCATCTGCATGACCCTTCTTCCCACATATTCGTCCTCCCTCCTCATCACATGACCAAACCATCTCAACCTTGCCTCCTGTATTTTCGCTCCTAAGTTCGTAACTTTCACTGTTCCCCTGACAGTCATTTCTCAGATGATCCTTTCTGGTCACACCGCACATCCACCTAAGCATTCTCATCTCTGCTACTTCCATCCTGCTGATGTTATTTTTCCTCAGGGCCACAGTTTCTATAGCATATGTCATAGCTGGCCTCGCTACTGTCCTATAAATTTTGCCTTTCAGATTGATCGGCACCCTCTTATCGCATAACACTCCAGCCATCTCCCTCCAGTTCCTCCAACCCGCTTGTATCCTGCATCCCACTTCCTTCTCAGCTCTTCCATCTTCTTCCACTGTTGAACCTAAGTATCTAAAGTCTCTCACCTTCCTGATGACATTTCCTTCCAGCTCCAGATCTGTCTCCTGACCACTGCCCACTGCACAACACATATACTCTGTCTTACTTCTGCTCAGTCTCATACCTCTCTCTTCCAGTACTTTTCTCCATCGTTCCAGTTTAGTTTCCGCTTCTTCTCTTGAATCTACACACAACAAGATGTCATCTGCATACAACATTGTCCAAGGTGCATCTTCTCTCACCTCCTCTGTTACCACCTCCATCACAATATTAAACAGAAACGGACTTAATGCTGACCCTTGATGCAAGCCAACTGTTACTTGAAAACTTTCTGTCTGTCCCAAACAGGTCCGAACACTGTCTTCACATTTCTGTACATTTCCCGCACCAACCTGACATATTTCTCCGGCACCTTCTTCTCCCTCAGACACCTCCAGACTTCTTGCCTTGGCACTCTATCGTATGCTTTCTCCAGATCAATAAATACCAGATGTAGCTCCCTTTGTTTCTCTCGATATTTTTCCATCATCTGTCATAACCCAAAGATAGCATCTGTTGATCTACCAGGCATGAAGCCAAATTGTTCCTTTGCAATCTCCACCTCCTCCCTCAATCTACCATCAAGAACCCTTTCTAGGATTTCCATTGTGGACATCAACTTTATTCCTCTGTAATTTTTACAGTCTTGTGCATCCCCTTTACCCTTGTAGATGGGAACAAGAGTACTCTCCCTCCATTCCTCGGGTATATTTTCCTGTTGGCAAACTTTCATGAACAGGTCCCACAGCAGGTCAATTCCCTCTTCTCCCAGTGCCTTCCATGCCTCCACTGGAATTCTGTCGGGGCCCCACCGCTTTTCCATTCCTCATCCTCTTCATGGCCTCCGTCACTTCCATTCTACTGATGTTCTGCACCATCCCCTCAGAAGGCTGCCCATCTCCTCTGTGAGTCCTTGCATTTTCCTCATTCAAAAGTCCCTCAAAGTATATTTTCCATCTGTTTCTTATGTCCACATCCCTCCATAATACTCTTCCTTCAGCATCTTTGATCTGCCTCACATGTAAGATGTCCTTAGCTGCTTTATTTCTACATTTCGCTAGTTGGTAAATTTTTCTCTGTCCTTCCTTTGTTTCTAATTGATCATACAGATCTTGATACGCCATGGCCTTCGCCTGTGCCACAACTCTCTTGGCTTCTTGCTTTCTCTCTTTGTACACCTCTCTGTCCTCTTCCACTCTTGACTCATCCCACTTCTGCTTTGCCTTCCTCTTAGCTGTCACTGCCACTTGTACATCATTATTCCACCACCAACCCTCCTTCTGCTCTCTAATCTTTCCAGATGTCTCACCAAGCACCTCGATTGCACAGCTCAGGATTACTTTTGAATTATGTTTCCACCAATCTTGTACACTTTCCAGTCCATCTGAAATCCTCTCTAACACTCTCTCCCTAAAACGATTCCTCACACTCTGATATATGATGGCTTAATGTATTTTACTGCTCTTCATTATTAACTTCACAGGTCCTCCTTCGGGAGTAGATAAAGATGCATATAGAAACTTTTACAAGATCAGAATTTAACTCAGCAGTGTTTTCTCCTTTCCAGCTCCCTTCTCTTTCTTGCTGGCTAGCATTTCTCTGTTTCCCAACAGCTGTTCATGTCATATTCCCACATGCCTCGAGGGTGCAGAGGTCTGACGTACGTCAGGCCGAAGTTAATCCTGTGAGAATGGCCAGTCCTCAGTAGAGTGCCAACAGCATCGAACGATTGGTCCCTTCCAACTACTAACCGCACTCAGACTTGCTTAACTTGCATGAGCCATTAGTAGCGGAGACTCTACCAATCAACCAACCTTTGATGGCAACAACTGTTCATAAAATTTGCAATAAACGTGCATGCCCTTTACCTGGTGAAACTCAAGTGGCAAAATTGCTGTCATCAATAATAGCCATTGCCTGTTACAATTTTGTATTGCATAGGAATGCTATTATAAATAAACTTAAGCTAATATACAATTATTTTTATGTAATTCCCCAAGGATTACCACATTGCAGTAAGCAAGTTAACTATTTGATCAGCTACATTAAAATCATGTTAATAAATACAAAGTATATATAGTTCACTTGTACTTCCCATCTTTCTTTATGGTGCAGAGACATGGGTTATCCAACAGAAGGAAAAACGTATATTGCTTTGAAAACAAGAATTTGAGGAAAATAAATAAAACATCATGGGCTGAAATGAAAACTGGTCAGGAAATTAGAGAAAAATTAGACTAGAATATTTCAAAAATAACAAAAATCAGAGAAAAAGAGTTAGTGGTATGAACATGTGTACAGGATGCCTACTAAAAGGTTTCCTCAAATTCTCTAAAACAGAAGAGCAGAGGGAAAGATATGTCAGGAAGACCTAGAAGGAAATGGATTGAAGACATCAAGGGTATAAGTGGTCAGAACTCTTACATAAATTTAAATAACTTAGCTGCTGATATATTTGACTAGAATGCTATTGTTCATGGTAGCCTCAATATCAGGCACACATTAGAATCAGGTGACAGAACCAGGATGCAGGATATTAGTACATAGTAACTGCAGATGAGTTGCAGTTACTATGTACTAATATCAGAAGTATCAGGAACAATAGGGAGGAGTTTTGGGCATTGGTTAGTGCAATCTCACCGAAAGTTATAGGCATTAGTGAGAATTGGCTAACAGCAGTTACAGGGATAGAATGTAAAGGATTTAGTATTTTCAGGAAAGACAGAGAAGATAGGATGGGGGAGAGGCACTGTTGATAATAGCAGATGAATTGCAGCCAAAAAAGAACAGGAGATAGACAGGATGGCTGTTCATTTGAAGCAGTTTGGTGTGAGATCAAGGTCAGTAAGACGATATACAGTTGGTTTTCTGGTAGAGGCCGGGGGGGGGGTTACCAGGATGATCTGGAAGAATTAGTACAATGAGTGCAGGTTGAGTGATCATTATGAAGGACTTCAACTATGGAGATATAGACTGGAAGGAAGAAATATCACATGGCAGGAAGGAAATGGAATTTATATGCTTACCGAGAGGTAGTTACTTGAGGCTGGATGTGATGGAGGGGACTTGAGGAGCAAGAGTATTGGACTTGATCATAGGATCAGAAGAGCTATCTGTAACTGAGGTGGCCACATTGTCTCTGATTGGTGAAAGTAACTATGCAGTTGTGACTTGGGAGATTGTAAAATTAGGAGGAAGGATGTTAGTAATGCATGGGAGGTAGTTAAGGGACATCTAGAGGAAGCAATATTAAATCGCATATCTAACATAAGGAGGGTTAATTAGGTAAGCATTAGATGGACGCCTAATATCACCAAGCATGAGTTGCAGAAGAAGAAAATGTTGTGGAGTGTATATAAAGAGAAAGGTGACCAGCAAACTCATGAACAGTACAAGACTCAGGCAAGAAAGACCAGCATGGCAAGGAAGGCAAAATCAGAGTATGAGAAGTTAGTTGGGCTGGCCAAAGGAAATCCTGATGAGTTCTTTCATTACGTTGCAAGTAGGAGGAAGAATGACCATGGGAGATTAATTAATGAGAGCTAATGGTCACGAGGTGACAGAAACATAAAATAATTGAGTTACTGAATGACCACTTTGCAAGAGTATATCATACAAGTGAGGTTAACATATGTGAGAGAGATTTATGTGGGAACAGTGATGGATGAATTGGAGGTTCTTAGGATATTACAGAATCTCAGTGTATATCCCATCTAATCCCACAGCTGTGGGATTAGATGGGATATCAGCTCTTGTTTTGCAGGAATGTGCACGAGAGCTGGAAATGCCTGTGACTAGGCTCTTTAAGTCTCAGTTCAGGTAGACTTTCTAGGGAGTGGAAAGAAGGCAAAATAATTTCCCTGCATAAGGGAGGTTATAGACCAATCAATCGCAGGAGTGGTGGTGAAAGTACTGGAAAAAATTGGTCAAAATAAGAATTCAAGAATGGGTGAATAAGAACATGATACTCTGTGAGGGGCAACATGACTTTGTGAAGGGTTGGTCATGCCTTAGTAATTTACTAACTTTTCATAATAGAATGAAGGCTGAGTTGGATAAAGAAAATGGCTGTATGATGATTCTGCTGTGCAAAGGCAAAAACTGGTGACTAGTGGTGTGATGCAAGGTTCAGTACTGTTTAATTTGTACATAAATGATAAAGGATGATGACAAAATTAGGTAGAGTAATAATGATCAGGGCAATGTAGAGTGATTGATTTAAATAGGCTGTCAGTATGGGCAAAAGATAATGGATTCAGTTTAATGTGGAGAAACATAAAGTTATGGGATGCAAAGTTAACAAGCTGGAAACTGTACTCCAGGAATTTGATGAAGCCATCGATTTGGGAGTAGTAGTATATAGAGAGTTGAAGTATAGAGGATATATTGCTAAAGTAGCCAAGTAGCCACATGATTACTTGTTTATTGAAAAACACACAAGCAACCTCCTGTGGAAACCATTTTTAATTGCTAAATGAATTGTTGTATGTACCTTCTATTCCTGTTCTTTGATTTGCTTGTTGTTTCTACCCACTAATGATGTACTGTTATTTTCAGTATGAAATATTTGTACTTTCATTCAAGTTTGTTACTGTGGTTATTATTGTGTAATTTTGTTTACTTCTCTAACAGTAGTTACCATTAATAATTAACTAAAACAGGAATTAATAATAATTATTATTGATTTCTGTTTTTGCATTACAGCTTGTGGAGCAGAATACATATTGCTTCAGGTGGATGTTGAATTCATGAGGTATGACAGTCATTATAGTGTGGATGGAGTGCCATATCTTGTGACAATTGGAGGTTTGAAAGTAATAATAAAGTATATTATTTGCTGAGTATTTGGTTACATTGTATAAAATACATGGCATGTATCGGTCTGGTTGGCTGAGTGTTTAGTATATTTGCTCTCCAACCAAAAGCCATCAGATTCAAACTCCACATGCGATGTCTTGAGATGAATTTCATTGCCATGGAATGAGACCTGCAATGATTGTGTAAAAAACATAAATACAAAATATATGAAATTAATAAAATAGAGAAAAAAAAAAGCCTTAGCCCACCCCACAGTACTAATGCACTTTAGGTTTGCAGTCTTTTATTGGTGGGAGTAATGTGAAAAAATGTTTAAATTTCCTTTACTTCTTCCTATCTTGGATTTTAAGCCAAATGGTCTGTTCTGGTTTCATGTCATTGCTTTCTTGGTCTTCCAATTATTTTTCTATCATGATCATGCCCTGAATACTTTACATAGAATTGACTGGAATGGCACCTGTTGTTTACATCGCACTAAAACATGGTATGAGTGTAAATTTAAGGAGGCCTGTGAAATTTTTATCAACCATCCTAATCTTAATAATAATGGTGGTCTAAAAATCCCAAGAATATGGATGGCACATATTCTACCCACGTAACCTTTTGGTCTAAGAGTTAATTAAAATTAAGACTGTAAGCAATTCACGATCATAACTCTAATATAACATATAATATAATAGCTATTCTCCTTCATAGATGCAGCTTCAAATCTGAAACCCTCTTTAAAGAAAGTTGTGAAGCTGTTTTACACCGACTGAATTTAAATCGAAATGATTGCCTCTCTCTCTCTCTCTCGAAGATCTGGAAGACTTATTTTATGTAATCATTAAAAAACTATTTATCTTAAATATTAATTATTTATTAATTTCTTTCATTTCCTAGCTCGCGACAACATTGTATTTTAATAGGTGATCCACCGAATGTTCGTTACTTGTATTCTGTTCCTATCTGTTTGTAACACTGGAGATGTACTATCAGTTTTAGTACGAAATATCTACCTTATTTATTAATTAAAGTTATTACTGTGGACTTATGTGTTGCTTTTAATAATTATACTATGCCACAGGTTCCTCTAAAAATAAGAATCATTATCCTTCACGGGGAAGACTTTACTAAGCAAACAGGAAGACTAGGAAAACTATCAGCTTTACAAGGTAAACTTAGAGTACAGATTTCCTTCCTCAAAAAAAATGTTTTATACACAAGTTATTCTTACATTTGCTAGGTTTAAAGAAACAATTCAGTCTCCTGGAGCCCACTCTATTTACATTCGTACAAGTTTCTCCTTAATTCATAACCAACTTCGTACTGCCAAAAAAGAATTAGCTTCTAATATCAAGTCTATTTCGGATCTCGAAGAAGAAATTTCAACTATTCTTAATGATGAATTACTAAATATTGTTCTTCGCTTATCAAAGCAATCTGTAACTCATTCTTACGAAAGAAATTTTCACAGACTTATGCAAAAATATAATTCTTTATATCACAGACAAAAGAAAAACTTAACCTCTGACATCACTTCTACTAAAAAATGGATTATTAACATTTCTGATTGCTCTTTATCTGAGGCCGAGTCCAGTGCTTTAGCAAAAAGCCTTGATTTTGCAGTTATTCCTACACGCATTCCATATCTTGACTTTTTATATAATATAGAACGCAATCTGTCTGGACTTTCTAGCGACGACGCTAATAAACTTCATTTTGAAGTTGCGACTTTGTTATTTAAAAGCAAATTACCTCCATGCAATTTATCAAATGCTGAAATCAAAGGTCTAACTTGTTTAAGAAGAGATAATAATATATCTATTTCTAAGGCCGATAAAGGAAAAGCTATTGTAATCATGAATAAGACTATGAGACCAACGTATCCAGTCTTTTGGAAGACACCTCTACCTACAAAGAGATCATGCATAATCCTACAAATTCACAGATTAAACAATTAAATAAATTACTTGATGAGGTCATCAGTTGGGACCCAAATTATGTGGATAAATTACGCACCTACTTCGGAAGATCTCCCCGTCTATGTGGTCTCCCGAAAATCCATAAAGAAGGCTATCCAGTACGACCAATCATGAATTGCATTGATTCTCCTACTTACCGAATTGCAAAAGTCTTGTCTCATTCTTTAAGTGCTCTCACTGGCCATTTCAGATCCTACATAAAAAATTCAACAGATTTCCTGTAAAAAATCAAGGATTAAATCAGTGAGTCTGAGTTGTTAGTCAGTTTCGACATTTGTATCTCTGTTTACCAATATCCCATTAGTCGACACAGTCAATTTATTATATGAAGATTACCCTCCAGATATCGCAAAGATTTTCAAATTTGTTATCCATTCAGGCTATTTTAGTTGGAAAAATAAGTTCTACAAACAAGTTGAAGGTACTGCCATGGGTAGTCCTTTGTCTCCACCTCTGGCTAACTATTTTTTGAAACAATTCGAAGAGATTGTTTTCATCCATTCACCCTCAATTATCTCTTTGGTATTGTTATGGCGATGATGTTTTTGCCGTTTGGTCACATACCGAAGATGAGCTTTCTACAACAGATAAATAGACTTCATCCTCATATCCAATTCACCATGGAAAAGGAAAATTCTGGTACTTTTCTGGCATTTTTGGACATCCTGCTTACTCAAACTTCTTCTGGTACCTTATCTACAAGCGTCTTTCGAAAGCCGACATTTACTGGCAGATACACTCATAAAAAGTCTGCTCACCATACATCTCAAAAATTTGGCATTCTTAAATCTCTAATTAATAGGGCACATAAAGTTTGCTCTTCTCCAGAAATCTTACAACAAGAACTTTCCATCATTAAAAAGTTAATGGAATCTAATAATTACCACCCTAATCAAATCCAACAGATAATTGAATCTTATGTTCAAATACCTAAGGTTTCTTCAACAGTTTGCAGAGTTCCAATCCCCTACATTCCAGGAATCTCAGAACCTATAGGTAGAATTTTAAAAAAGTACCAATTGATTCCCACTTATATTCCTATCAACAAAATTTCTTCCTTATTGCCTTCTACAAAAGATAAACTGTCATCTCTGTCTTTGGCTGGCGTTTACGAAATTCCTTGTGAATGCGATGTTTCTTATTTTGGACAAACTGGCCATTCCATGGAAAAAAGAATTAAAGAACATCAATATTATACTGATTACAACAAACCTCAGAAGTCTGATCTAGCACAACAAAGTATTACCACTACCCATAATATCCAGTGGGATAAAGCTATTCTCCTTCATAGATGCAGGTTCAAATATGAACGCCTCTTTAAAGAAAGTTGTGAAGCTTTTTTTTACACCGACTGAATTTAAATCGAAATCATTGCCCCTCTCTCTCTCTCTCGAAGATCTGGGAGATTTTTATTTTATGTGATCATTAAAAAACTATTTATCTTAAATATTAATTATTTATTAATTTCTTTCATTTCCTAGCTTGCGACAACATTGTATTTTAATAGGTGATCCACCGAATGTTCGTTACTTGTATTCTATTCCTATCTGTTTGTAACACTGAATATGTACTATTAGTTTTAGTACGAAATATCTACCTTATTTATTAATTAAAGTTATTACTGTGGACTTACGTGTTGTTTTTAATAATTATACTATGTCACAGGTTTCTCTAAAAATAAAAATCTAATATAACACTCTTGTTAAATTATGGATTAGGCCACCACTTTTGCTGTATTGAAACTATCTATATGAATTTGTTCTCTGATATGTATCAGAATAGCTTTGATGTTTTTTTTTTTCCTCACTAGAGGTCAGGCCAGTAAACAGTTAATCAAATCATTGTTACTTTGGCTTACTGTTAGAAATGTAATATAGCTTGTCTTTTGTATATATGTGTATACTCCAGATGATGACCTTAATATGAAGGTCAAAATGTCAGGATTATTCCTGACACGGTTATAATCTCCATAATTTTACTAAAATGAATACTGATCACAGTGTAACACTAAAAGAAAGTATTCTCTATATGTTTTTTCCTTTACTTCTTGTTCTGCAGTTGCATTATTTCTTTTATATTCCATTTTTGTTTCTGCTGTCTTGGAATTTAGCCATTTCTGGTAACTGTTTTGTTTAGTTAATAATAATAATAATATTATTATTATTATTATATTTTCTATTTCTTTGTCCCAATTTTGTGATCCTCTTTTTCTGTTCCATATTCTCTTTATTCCTAAGGTTTCTGTTGCTGCTTTTGTCAGGATTTGGTTCAGATTTTCCCATTCCTCTTCTGTGGCATTTGATTCATATATGCTTTCTGTTTTTAAATCAGTACATTTCTGATATTGTTGCATAGTGTGGAGATTCTCAGTTGAAAGTTATTTTCTTCCCTATTTATTTTTAGACATTTTGGTTTAAATCAAGTTTTTGCCAGTACCATATAATGATCATATATATATATATATATATATATATTATGTTGCTCCCACCAACGAAAGGTTATTTTCAAACCTATAGTATAGTTTTGTACCATGGGTGGGCTAAGTCTTTTTCTCTATTTTTATCAATTATATAACATTTTTTATATTTTTTAAATTTACTTTTTACATAATCTGAAAACCCTGCTCTCAAGACCAAACATTTTTTTTTCAAGCCACTTCAGTCCTCCAATAAATGAAGTGATGGTTTCACACTGGATGATGAAATTCATCTCCCACTTAAAGACAATCACATAAATCCATGCCTACACGGGATTTTAATATTCAAATACAGAGTTCATTATTCTCATATTATTATAGATGACAAAATAAAATTTCTTTTACAAATTTTCATTTTTAAAGAAGCTGTTAAATAGCATTCTAGCAGAAGAGATCTCAGTATGAGATTGAATTAATTAATATTAAGTTTGTTAGTACTGTCTCTTTTATTCTTTCTTTATATGTATTAATTTTCATGTACATTTATATTATTTTATTTAAAGAATGACATTGATCGAAGGCATTGGAGATGAAGTTCTCATCATTAGTGCAATTCTAGGTGTACTTATTGTTATGTTCATGTGGTTTGCATTCCAAAACACAGTGTTTGGTGAAATAGTTACCAGTGTCGAGCAGTCTGTAAGTATGCATATGTATATATTGATATATATGTATATAAACATATGGATGTTTGTGTGGATATACATATAGCTGATGTTACGGAAAATCTTGTTTTTATGTTATTTTTTGTATAATATTAATAACAATGAGTTTTCAGCTATCTAGTATTTTTTAGAATTGCTAGTTACTGCGAAGTAGTGTATAAATTAATGTTGTTAAAAAAAAAAGGCTGCTGCTTATTGAGAGGCACTAAATTTTGGCATGGCTAATAATCCTGTTAAAGAGTTTTAAAGGTTGACGTGGTTAAAAAAAATGAAAGAAAGGAAAAAAGGTTGAAAGAAGGAAACTTTTTTTTTTATCCTAGCATAAAAACGTGTACTTATTTACTTGTGTAAATGTGCACTTGTTTATTCTCCCCAATGAGCAATGTTTTGTCAGATGCTAATTAATCAGATTAGATGCTAATGGCATGAACATTCTTGGGACAAGATACTCATGTCACTCACCTTACTCTATCAGTTATTACTAGAAGTGTGAATACCCTTCAGTGGATCAGTTCATTTTGAAGGTGGAACATTGGGTTCTTTGATATCTTTACAGTTTTTTTTTTCAGTTGAAGGTGAGTTAGCCAATCTCATATGGAAGTAGAGGGTTTTTACTCAGTGAAATTCGTTTTTTTTTTTTTTTTTTTTTATTATCCTGCATACAAGCAAGTTGGCTAGAGAATACATGTAGTTAATAGACAAAATTAGTGGAACTGTAGATCTCCGTAGATTGCTGTAAATGAGAGTGTAGATGGTGAGTTATGCCCTCCTGCCATAAGCTTTCTTAAAATTTCATAGTGTCAATAATAATAATAACCGGTTATTTGGATTTTGCTTTTAAATTTGAAATTCTTTGGAACTCTCCTACCCCATCCACTCTCCAACAGTGTTTCCCAAGGACTGCAACCTTGGGATGTTAAAAAAAAATATATATATAACAGGTTCGTTTCTTCTTGACTATCTGCCTTTGCATAGTGCTGATATGCTGTAGGTTTGTTATACCAAAGACATGAACTGTACCCCACATTAACTGTGAGAAGCAGGATCAGCTCTACCGACGGTGCAAGACGTGCATTTGCATGGGGCGGCAAAGTTGGCATAAACTATACGAAAAATAAGGGAGAAGGGGCGGCAAAATATGCTACTGCACGGGGCAGAAAAATTCCTAGGGGAAGCCCTGGTGAGAAGCTAACACATTGAAACACCCCCCCCCCCCCCTGCATGAAGTCAAAACCTATAGTCAAAACATAGTAATGCTGTGTTTGGGACAAATAAATATGTTCCTTGATGAGCTGGAGGCTGTATAAAATTGTATGAAGAAAGGCTGTACTAATGAATAAAAGTAGATGGAATAAGGAAGGGGATGAGAAGTTGATGTGATAAGCTTGGTGTTGATCTTTGTATTGATATGGCAGTCAGCCATTCTCTTATCTATGCTAATATTTCTAATCTAATCCCTGTATTTTCCAATTTATGCAACAGTCTCCCATGCTATATTCTGTCAAAAACCTTAGCAAAATCCAAAAATTAACATGGGATATCAATTCCCCATGTTTATTAATTCAGTGGTAACATTATCTTCTTTTTTTTTTTTGGTGACAGATTGGATACAAGCTTTCATCCATGCCTCTTGGGTAGATGCTAGACAAACGATAGCTTACGTAGGTAATACAAGATGATTATTAATTCTCAATTAGTAGGTCTTTATCACAGTTGGAGGATATCCCTGTACTGCAAGGCTTCTTGGTATCCAGATTATTGAGAATTTTTCTAATGTCTTTCTAGTGAAAGATTAGGATCTGTGTGAGAGAAGGAGTTGGAAGTATAGAAAGGCTGTTGTTCCCAACAGCTCTAGCAAGGAACGAGAAGATATGGTTACTGTCTGAGCAGCAGATAGGTTTTCTGCATTTGTCTTTTTTTTTTCAGATGTTATAGGTTGTATTGTGGAGTGCAAAGCCAGAATTTTGATTTAGGCATTTGAAACATGCTGAATTATCATCATGGACTGCTTTAAAGGAAATACTTGCTGGAGAACCAAGGCTGTGATAGAATGTTGATGGTTTTGTGTAGAATGAGAGATGAAGACCCTCATTCCAGCAAGGATTCTTTTAGTTATATGGCTGTAGCAAGCATTTGAATCAGAGCAGAAACAGTAATTGGACAATGAAAAATAAGTATATAAATCCTAGAGGCCATTCATCCCAGTTAATACTATCATAGTGCCCAGAGTACATGTAGCCAGGGCTGCCACTCGCATTTTTCGAAATTCCCCAGATTAGACTTCAAAAATTCCCCAGATTAGGGAAAAATTCCCCAGGTAGTAACTAGGTCGCGGATTTTTAGGTCGTAAAAAAGCGCAAAATATGTGTCCAAGTATACACTAAAAACATTTAAAACATCCAAAATATGCTCTTAAATATGCAAAAAACTCAAACTGTGCACTTAAATATGTCTTTATTAATTTATAATTCTGCATGGTTTAATTAAAACATTACACATAAATTAAAAACATAATATAAAATACAAAAAATTGACATTTAAATAGTTACGTACTAACTGACCAGAAAAACGACTTAAAAATTTGCTCATTTTTTTATTAATTCCCTCTTTTTCTTTTCCTGTAACAAAGTATACTTTCATTTAAAAAAAAAATGTTAAGTTTATATTATACAAAGAATACATACTTAACTTACTTTAATGACATTTCCTCCCTCTTCTTCTTCTTCGCCAATATCTTCTGGTACTTGATCACATTCCCTTTGCTGCTTTGCTGTACTAAGTCGATTTTTATATCTATTATGAACTGTGTGACTTTCCAACTCCTTATGTTTTTGGTGGCTCCCAAGAAGAACACATTGCATTTTGTCTCGCTAAGCACTGCTTTGCTAGGATTCTGTCTCTCACGGTTTCTGTTTTTAATGAATTAGCTAATTTTGTTTTTATACAATTCACTTGTGAGAAAATTCGCTCCACACATGCAGATGAATGTGGCAGAATAGTAAGATTTGTCATAAAATATGACACTAAACCATATTTATTATTATTCATGCCATCTTTTATGTCAGTCAATGAATGCCAATATCTTTAGGAATTGGTAGATCTGATGCTACGAGACGATAACTTCTCCACTCATCATCTATTTGATTTAACCTAATATCATCAACAAGTGATGGATGGTAGATGGTGACTGGATAGGGTCACCAGCAACTTTTAGGTCCAAGATTTGTAATTTTGCAACAATGCTGTCTTCTTCGAAGACAAATCTTTTCATTATTTGTGAACTAAGTTTCACAAGAACCTTTAAACAATAATTTTTAAATCTCAACAAAATAGAGTTATCTTCGAAAGGGTTTCTAATTAAGTGTGCCATTGCTCTACCACCGAAGTAAATATCATTGACATTTTTATAGTTGTTTTGGTTTCTTGGATCAATTTCTGATAATTTAGCTGTTCTTAAAATCTCATCTTTAATGAAGCAACTAAGTAAATTGAGATATTCTGTTGATACATGTGGCACGATTAATGATGTAACCTGAAATGCTCTGATTGAAAATCTGTATTTAAGTGTATTTACTTTTTCGAGAATATGCTGAAGGAAAAAAAGCATTGGTCTGGTTCCAAGGTCAGTAAGTGTATCATAAATGTTTTTGGCATTGTCAATTTTATCTGTCCTTGATTCATTTTGAAAGTATAGAACTAATGCATCATACTGTTCTAAAATAGTTGATACCACTTTTTCCCTCGACAGCCACCTGGTTTGAGCAAGTTTGGGAATTTTATGTGTAGCTATATCAGCAGCTTCTTGAATGAGTACAAAATCTCTTTGCCACTTAGCACTGCAGGAGAAGTAGGAGGTTAAATCCTTTAGAAAAGCTTCTAAGTATGAGGGTAAAACACTGACTGCATGACTGGCGCATAGAGCAAATGAATGACAAACGCAACCCATCACAAAAACAGATGGGACGTCATCTTTCAATAATTTCTGAAATCCACTGTTAACGCCCATCATGGAGGAACAGTTATCACTACCAAACCCAATGATATTGCTAAGGGGAATGCCATGATCCAGCAGAAGAGTTTTGACAGCACTATAAAGACTTTTAGCACTTCCGTTCTCTACACATACTATGTCTAGTAATGCATCAGCTACATCTTTATTATATCAAAATACCGTACAACAACAACAGCCAAGATTTGAGTGACGGAGATATCTGTACTCTCATCTATTATAATTGAAAATTTTTGATTCTTGCATATTTCGGTAAGTTGAGACTTTTCATGGAATGATATTCCATCCTGAATAACATAAGAAAGTTTAGTTTTCTTCATTGCCAACTTTCCAGCAATTTGGCTATCCGGAAATGCGCGTTTACACATCGTTACAAAATGATCAACATGAGAAAATGGGACATTATGCTCAGAAAATAAGCTAGCAATTAACTCACTCCTAGCTAATTGTTTATCCTCTGTTGACGCTTTCTTATTAAGAAATTGAGTAATAACAGCTGTTGACTTAGCAGACTGATAATTACTTTTATGTTTGGCTGAATCTTTATGCTTTAGTAGTGCAGATTTGTTTGCATTTTTAAATGTAATATTACAACACTTACAGTAACTGGCATCTTTGCTGTTCACGTCTTGCTGCAGCCAATCTTTTAATTCAGGATATTTTAACCAATCTTGTTTAAATGCTTGAGAATACCACTTCTGTTTTTTCTTTGATGGCTCCATATGGTTGGATTGGAAGTACCATAAATATGAAAATAAGTAAAAATATTGATAATTTAAACAATTTTGCACACTGTACAAGCACAAGGATCTCTACAATAACACTGCAAGAGGTTGCGCTATATGTATGTAACGATGTAAAACCTGTGTGATAAGAAAGGGAAAACGAAACCAGAACAGAGCAAAAACAGTTTATTTATCAAAAAAAAAAAAAAAAAAATTCATGAATATAATAGTAAAATATGACAAAAATATTAAAATTCAAACTTTTGTTTGAATTTTAATTCCAAGATTTTGGGAGTTTTTTTATTAAAAATCCTTAGATCCCTAGGCAGCAGCTAAATTCCCTAGATCTTGGGAAAAATCCCAAGGAGTGGCAGCCCTGCATGTAGCTGAGATTGGTCAGGGAAAAGTCATTCTCTAGAAAAGGAAATCTGAAGAAAGTTACATTTGCCAAAAGGAAATCTAACATCTACAGTATATTTGAGAGGAGAATTGATTAAGAAAAGATGGTATTGAGAACGTAATGAGGATTAACTTCATTATTCTGATTGATTCTGATTGGCAGATGAACAGCTTGTGTTTGATGGTTACTTACAGCAGATGATTTGGCTTCCCTTGCAGCTTGATCTGTGAAACTAGAGAAGAGAAGGCCATTTGAATTATGATTGTCTACAAGGAAAACTATTTCAATGTTTGAATAATTGGTGTAGAAAATCAACTTTTAGAGATAATCAGATTAGCAGAGTAATTACAATTACACTGATCTCCTGTCATTCTCAAGTGAGCTGAGGATAACCTGGTGAATTTTGATGCCACCGAAAATGCAATCCTTTCTCATTTCTGAAAGAAAGACCATGCATCACTCTCCCTCACTTTGGCAATATTCTCTTCACCAACCAGGATCAATTTTCTCTTCTTGAGTTGTGGCCTGTCCTGGAACAAGCACATCAGGTCCATAGCTTCTAATACCTCGTGTGCTACTGTAACCTATGGTTCAGTATGACTTTTGCTATTCTCATGTCAATAAACCATAAATCAACAAACCAACCAACCATATCCTCTTCACCCTCTGAAAAGCTTGGTATTCTTTTTTGTTCTAAATAGTTCCAAATATTTCTCTCCTGACACTTGATAAAGCTCAAATCCACCCCACCTTAGAATAGTGTTCCCACATTTGGGGTGGTGCATTGAAGACAGAATGCTTGACTTTATTCAGAAGAGAGCAATTTTCTTAATTGACTCCTTTCTCAGTGACATCCTCCATTCACTTCCCCATAGACGTTGTTGCTGTTATTTCCACAGCCATTTTCCACTGAACTGGCAACTTCAGTTTCTCCACTTTCCTCTAATCATTTACAGAGATGGACAGCTCTTGGTTGATATCAATATACGTTTCAGCTCCAAACTTACTGACTCAACTTCTCAATCTCTTCCTTCATTCCAAACACCTCTGTTCTTTGGAAAGTCTTTGCTGATATTTTTCTCCAATGATTATAAATCATAGAAAGAAAAATATCAAAAATATCTACAAATGAAAACAACAGATAATTGGAACGAATATAAAGAAATAAGAAATAAAGTTAATCGAAAGAAAATGGAAATAAAAATCAATTTTGGGAATCATATACAAAAGAACTTGAACATAATTTCTATGGTATACAGAAACAAATGTTGAGATTTATTAATACACAAAAGAAGGAAGAAGCAGAATATATTCCAATATTAAAAGTAGAAATAGAGGAATTAGAAAATTATTTTAAAAACCTTTATAACCAGACAGTTGAAACAAAAGTAGAACTAGGTAAACAAAGAAATAAAGAACAAGAAATAAATACAGTAGGAACAAAAATTGAAATAACAGAAATTGAAAATGCAATTAAAAAATTGAAAAATAGGAAATCACCAGATGTAGATAATATCAATAATGAATTATTAAAAAATGGTAAAGAAATTATAATTCAGAGTTTAAATATATTATACGACCAAATAATAAATACAAAAAAGATTCCGGTAGAATGGAAGAAAAGTATAACAATACCAATATTTAAAAAAGGAGATAAAAAAACAAAACAGAAAATTATAGAGAGATAAATTTATTAAATACCTCATTAAAAGTACTAACAAGAATCCTAAATAATAAAATAACAAATGAAATTAATCTGTTAGATGAACAACAAGGCTTCAGAGAAGATAGATCATGTACAGATGCAATTCATACAATAGAATACAATAAGAAACTATTTATATGCTTCATAGATGTGGAAAAAGCATTTGACAGAATATTAATTCAAGATGTAATAGAAATATTGCAGAGAAGAAAAGTAGCAGAAAACATAATACAAATAATTAAATAAATATATAGATATTATTTCTCGGAAAATCCCCATATTACTCCTCTTAAAAAAAAGCTATTATTTTTACGGTTATTTTTGCCTGTTTTCGTTTAGGAGTGTCCCTCCAATGACAAAACGAAAACAGGCAAAAATAGCTGTAAAAATAAAATAAATATATGATAATAATAGCAGTATAATAAAAACACAAGGAAAAAATAAGTAAAAAGATACAAATTAGTAATGGCATTAGACAAGGAAACTCTTTAAGTCCAACAATATTCAGTATAATAATGGATGAAATAATACGAAAAGTTAATAAAATACAAAATACAGGAGTGAAAATAAACAATAGAATAATAACTATATGTTATGCAGATGATGTACTAATTGCAGAAAATGAAACTCAGCTACAAATAATAATACATACATTTAATAAAGCAGCAAAATTGTATAATATGAAGATATCA
Source organism: Typopeltis vanoorti (assembly GCF_054136105.1). NCBI lineage: Eukaryota > Metazoa > Arthropoda > Arachnida > Uropygi > Thelyphonidae > Typopeltis > Typopeltis vanoorti. The sequence goes on from NC_143561.1 coordinate 77,865,190, forward strand.
AAAACTAAAACAAAATATATGACAATATCACAAGAACCACAAAGAAAGATGCAAATTAGAATTGAAAGGTACTATTATTGAACAAATAACAAATTACAACTATTTAGGTATACAACTGAACTGGGAAGGAAGGCCACATCTAGAAGTCAGAGAACAAGTTGCAAAAGCTGCAAGAATATCAGGATGCTTAAACGAAACAATATGGAAAAATAAACATCTTAGAGTAGAGACAAAAACCAAAATTTATAAGCAGTAATCAGGCCTATTATGACATATAATGCAGAAACAAGACCAGACACTAGAAAAAGAAGACAAATGTTAAACAGGTGAAATGAATGTATGAAGAAAAATAGTAAATAAAACTAGATTAGATAAAATAAAAAAATACAGATATAAGAAAACAATGTGAAATACAAGCAATAAATAATTGGGTAGCAACCCGAAGAATAAAATGGATTGAATATGTGGAAAGAAGAAGTGAAGATAGAATAATAAAACAAGTCTATAGTTGAAAACCAAAGAATAAGAGAAGAACAGGAAGACCTAGAAAAAAATAAAAAGATACTATTGAAGAAGATGAAGTCTTGGTTGCAACAGATACTACATCTAATGTGTGAAGAAGGTTTCAAGAAACACATCAACAAATTACTTAATTCTTTCTAACTATTTGCCCATACACAGTGTTACCATGTCTTATGTCTTGGAAACTTGTGTGTGGGTCTGATGTTAAAAAAAAAAAATAAAAAAAGTGTGAAAGGCAACAAATAAAACTGAAGCAATGCAATATCAGAGCAAATCATATAAAGGGAATTCAAAATTTAGTCTTCTGAAGTATGGAATGTTAGGTCTTACAAAGGCATTTCTTCTGGCTTCTTATGGAAGAGATCATTCAGAATGTAGTTATGGCAAACTGTATTTGTAGAGCATATCAGTTGAGATTCAGTAGGGATAAACAGGTCAGGTTTGGATATGTGCATATGTTGGTGTGAGTTATTAATGTTTGAGCCCCCTGTGGAAGTATTTATTTTGCATGAAAATGTTTAAAATTTTTTGTAATATTTCAATCTTTTTTTTTTAAATTAAAAAAAAAAAAATTAAATTAATTGAATTGCAATGTTACTATTATTTATTATGGTGTTGACACAGCAACGACATGCATTGAGAGTGAAGACTTCTGGATAATGTACAATGCTTTATGATGTTCTTCAATTATATCAAATGAGGATCTTTACTTTTGCTGGATACTCAGCCACATTGGAATCATGGGAAATGAGACTGCAGGCCAACAGGTCTCAAGTTCAAATCCTGTATGAGCACCTGCTTATTGGAGGCCTAAAGTGGCTGAAAAAGTTCCATGTTTGGTCTTTAGAGCTGGGTTTCTGGACTATGTAAAAAAAAATAAAAAATAATAAAAGATAAAGAAAAAAATGAGTAAAAATAGAAAAAAAATCCATAGTCTATCCACGTTGGAAATATACTATAGGTTTACAAAGAACCTTTTTTAGGTAGGAGCTACATAAAAAATTAAAAAAATGCAGCTTCTAAGTAAGCTTGTACTTTCTCCATATACTGTTTGTCAATCCTCTATACGGATTACAGACTGCTAATAAGAACCAAGTTAATTAACCAGTGGCAGCTATCCTAGGAAGGAGCACTGAAAAATAAATTACAAGAAATTAAGCCTGAAATAAAGCATTGGCAGTGTAGTATATGTAGAAACAGAACAGAAAAGAGGAAGTTGTACTGGCTAGGCTCTGTAGATCAGTCATGTTACACATTCTTATCTGTTAGGGCTAATGTTGACCTATTTGGGTGACCAATGTAGCACTCATCTTACCATATATCATATTCTGGTGGAGTACCAGTTCCCCCCCCCCCCCCCACTGCTCACTATTAGGTACTGAATGCGTATCAACTGTCAATCTCCCATCAGTGAGACCGCATGCTTATTCAGTTAAGTGGCAAGTAAGAAGTTAGTGATGGCTGCCACATTGTCGTTAGCGAAAAGAGAATGTCTTTATGACAAACAACATATATCACTGTACACTTAGTAATTATGAATTAGAATAAAAACCATTGAAAATATTACAGATTAATCTCAAATATTTTGCATTTTTTCCTTTAACATTAATATCAATTTCTTATTAGACACATTGTAAAGTGCTGATCATACATGGTTATGAAACCAAACCTAAAAAAATTTTAGCAGTTGTAAAAAAAAAATCATAATTCTAAATTACGATTAATTTTTTATTAGTTTCATCCTTCTCTCAAAAAATTTTATTAAATTTATTTTGAATACTTTAAATATCTAACAAAACTTGATGCTCATGTCTAAATCTGAAATTATGAGGTTTATGTGATGATTCATTATTTGCAATTTCTGAATGGCTAATAGTTACAGAAGCATTGATTCCAGAGACAATAGGAATTTACATGTCCCAATTCATTATATCTACATATTTCATTTCTGTACGTCTCAAAATTCATGTTAAAGGTTTAAGGGAGTGAAACAGCACTAGGAAAGGATTAAAAATAGTACTTAATTTTTCCATTATTTCATCTCATTTACAGAGACATCGTCAGGGAGTACAATATGAGACTTGTAACACACACACTTTGTTTAAAATGGTTTATGCAACTATATTTATTCAAATTTAAGAGCAGCAGCAGATTCTAAAAACAGTCTCTCTCTTTTAAATTAGTGATGGAGCATGACAATCTTTTCCAGTTGATTCTATGAGCTGTATCCAAAGCATGGTCTGCAAGGCCAGTTTGACCATAGTCATGACTGCAGATGTATTTTTTTATGTTTTTCTATGTAGATTGTATCTGATCTTCCTGTCTGTCTATAGTAGGCAAACTTGCAGGAACAAGGAACTCTTTATATACACCTGGAACTGAGAGAGGAAGAAGTTTGTCTTTAGTGTTGCAGATAAGAGTAGCTAGTAAATGGGGCTTGAAAGTGGTGCAATGGGTTCTTTAAGATTCTGCCTATTTTTCTGATGTGCCTCAGATATAATGGGGATAGATATAGTTACTAAACTCTTTCTGAAAAGAAGGTTGTGGATTGGAAAGGATTGCTTATTTTTTTGATACTGTGGGAACTGTAGCCATTAGATAAAGTGTGGTGTATTTGATTGAGTTCTATTGCAAGAGAGAGGTCTTATTGGAACAAAGGTTATAGGCTCTCTGGGTTAGTTATGACACCATATTCTTGAGGGGTGGGAGTGATGGGAAAGTTTTGGAATGTATTGAAAAGGACTGGTTACCGTTAGGAAGGTGGTGACCAAGATGTTTAGAAAGGCTAGACTGTTATTAGTTTCCTTTTCCATCATAAATTAGATTTTAGGGTGAAAACTATTGAGGTAACAGAGAAAAAGTGTCTGGCCATGAGACCAAATAGAAAACACATAATCTACATATCTTAACCATATAGGAGGTTGGAGAGGAGCTGAGTTAAGAGCTTGTGTTTCAAAATCTTTCACAAAAAAAAAAAAAAAAAAATGCAAAGGTGGGTGAGAGGGGGGGGGGAGATCCCATTGAGGTTCTCCCTATAATTGTTTATTAAATAAATTTAATAGTTATAGTAGATTAACACATTCAGTGTGTGTAATAACTGTGAAGTCATTCCCCTAGCAATGAGAGACCATTCCTGCACACAGTTCCACATGTTGTATTGCAGATATCTGGTGTTATATAAACTTTAATTTTCTCTGTATAATTTTCTTTTGTTACTATGAGAAAAATGCAGTCAATTTCTTTATACATCTAGCCTTGGTTGGCTGAGTGGTTAGCATATCCACTCTCCAACCAATAGGCTGCGATTGGAATCCTGCTGTGGGCATTGATGTTTGATTGTCTTTAAGTGAGAGACGAATTTCATCGCCTGATGTGACACCACCACCACCCGAGTTATTGGAGAACTGAAATGGCTTGAAAAAAAATTCTATTTGAGCAAGGCTTCTGACTGTAAAAAAACAAATAAAAAAATAAAATAAAAATAGAAAAAAATACAACAATAAAGTGTAGATTATTTATATCACTAAGATAATGATTTTTTGAAACAAATGAATATATAGATTATTGTTAGAATGGTATTGTGATTATACTTTTTTTAGTCATATAGAAAAAAATATGTTATAAAGATGTTAGCTCTTAAGCGAGAGTAACTAGGATAACAGCTGCTAGAGAAATATAGAGAATTTTGGAACTTGATAATGGATAATTCTGCATGAAGTTAGCCTTTCATGTAGAAAGAGAGATAAATTATCAAATGTTAGAACAGTAATCACTATGCAACTGTTCTGAAGGATATACCTATATGGTAGGTTGAGCTTTTATCCCTGTTTGATTTTCCTAGTAGTCATCATGTAAAAAGAAGAAATGAAGAAGATGAAAGTAACTTGTTTGTGAACTTTTAGAGAAAACGAGTAATTTCAGTTGCAAGTCTTATTTATTTGGGAGATAATGCTTGAAACTTAAAAATAAGCATATTAGAGTTACCTTTTTGTTTAAACTACTAACATAATTTGGTCCTAATTAAGGTTTGTTTTGTTTTCTTTAAAATGTCTTAGAATGAAATACATGCTGCTCAAGCCACTTTTTGCTGTTGCATATATTTCCTTTAATTAATGTATTTTGAAATTTTTTTGTAGAAATTAAAGACAGAAACTCAAACGTATGTGGAACTAAAATTTAATAGTTGTAAAATTTTTGCTTAAGACAAGCTTTCTCCACTCAGCTTTGCAGTCTACCAGATCCCTTGCTGCTGAGATTTGTTTAACTTTTGGCAGGCTGGCAGATTTGCAGCCATCTATTATGAGGAACATATATATCATACAGAAGTGTCCACTGAAGATGAACTACATTTTTACCTATATATGAAAAATTTTTCATGATTACAGCCAAATGTGGACATAAATTTATTGCTAGCATACTAATAAATTATATTACAAAAAAATGTGTTATAAATTTCATACAAATTGCAATACTTTTTTGCAAAAAGTTACAATTTCCTAAGAACATAGTTAATGAATTAATATACACTGCTTACAGAAAACTATGTGGAAACACATTTCAGCATGGAATATATCTATCCCAAACCATAATGCAGCTCTCACAATGTCATAATATGCTTAGCACCAAGTGATTCGGGAGTTCTTGTGGCAAACTGGCCTACTCTTCCTTCAGAGCAAGGATAAGGTCTTGCTTGTTTTCTAGAGGAGAATTTTGAGCAGCAGTGCATCTCCCTATTGCATTCCAAATGTGTTCTATTGGGTTGAGAGCTGGGGAGCATGCTGGCCACTCGATTCGATTAATATCCTTGTCTCCAGAAGTATCTCCACTGCTCATGTGCGATGTGGTGTGTGGCATTGTCATCCACAAAAATTAATTCTTTGACTACAGCACCACAGAACAGTTGAACACGAACTTCGTTGCAGTATCATTTATCATTCAGTCCCTTTATCCAAGACTTGTTGCTCGGTGCAGCCATTAAGCATAATGCCTCCTGATACCATGCCAGCACTGCTGTATCTATCCCTTTGAAGAACATTCTCGCTAGTAAGCAGTACCACTTTCATGCCAGATCAAGAGTCATCTAGATTGGAGGAAAGACTAAAATGAACTCTCATCTGTAAAGAGTACATTAGCCCATTGGTGTGTTGTCCAATTTTTATGGATACAACACCACTGAAAATGTGCTTTACAATAAACTGTGAATATATGGGCACAAATTACAGGCCTTCAGGCATATAGGCCTACTTGTCACAGACGTCTTGCTACAGTTTGTCAAGATATCTGTGTACCTCTGCTTGAATGGAGCTGACTTGCAAGTCTCTGGTGTGTTGATTATGTTTTGCTGTTTTAACCAAAAATTTGTCTTCATGCTGCATGGTAGAGCATAGGCGACACCTTGCTCTACCATTTTTATCCTGTTGAGTGCTACCACGTAACCCCTTGGCATGCAATTTGAAAATGTGAATGTGTGCCCACTTTCTACTCAAAATTGTCAGTTATGCAAATTGCCACAAGCTGATTCGTCTGAATTTGCAGCTGTTATCTTCAAAAATAATGTTTGTCCTTAGGTTTTGGACACCAGTGTATATAAAGTATCATGATCCTGAGGAGTCTGGCCTAGAAGAATATGCCATTTCAACTAAACATAGAGTTCTTTGGAAGAAAGCTAAACGCTTGCATAAAAGTGGATTTTTTGTAGAGCAGTTGTACAATGAGAGCTGTGAGGCCTTACTACACCAAATGAACTTAAACAGTTCTGATGCCCTTCACTTATCTCCTTTATGGGAATTACACTGTAGTTGTGTTTTTAAAATTAATTCTTTCATTGCATTTTGTTTTGTTATCTGTTGTTAATATACTGAAGATGCCTTTGATACGTTAGTCGAAAATTTTACATCTATTAAATTTACTTTCGTGTAAATTTGAGTTTCCACCTAATTTTTACAAACATGATCGCTTATGTACCTATTTTGAAACAGTACTTTGGAATTTTCTTTTTTTTGGTATTTAGCAGTGTTGAGGACTCAGTACTCTTAATTATTAAGGAAGTAAAATTGTTTGAAATAATAAAAAAGAAAGGATTATCATTTTTAACATCTTTGATAAAACTTGTGTGCATAGTTTTCAGTATTAGAAACAGTTAATTTCTATGCTTCAGTTTATCTGTAATAGTTAAGACCTAAGAGAAAAATTCATTTACATGGGTGCGCACTACACAATTCAGAAGACACCATTGCATGTAATTTTCATATTTTTCTATTTTCTTTCTTGTGTTTATCCACCATCTCTTGGAGAGTATTTTTGATTTTGGTGTTGCTGATCTCTAAGACAGTCTATGGATTATCTAGTGGCATTAAGAATTTGGGTGGAGTTAACTGAATGGTATGCACGAAATAATTCGGGTATTAGGTAGTCAAAATGCTTATGCAAAACTTCATTCTTAGTGGATTAATTGGAGGATTGTTTGTTGTTTTTCCTTGTTTTTTTCTGTCTGATCTCCACATGTATTGGATTATTTTTTTTTTATTAGTTATTTATAGTATGGTCTGATGATTGGTCAAGTGGATATCATCTCTACATTCCAAGATAAGCTGTAGGATTTAATCCCATAGTGTGTCATTTATATTCTTGTAAATGTTTTTTATAGTAGCTGATTTTTCATTTCCTATTACATGACTTTGTTTAAAATTGCTAATTGGAGGCCTGTACCAACTTAATTTACTGTTTGGTGTCTAGAGCTGGGTTTCCACGTTATTCAACCTTTCCCTGCCCACATTACTAAATGTGCTGTAGTTCCTCATCTTTCTTTGGTCATATTGAATGCATGTATACTGTTATGCACAGCCAGTTTTGATTTACATAGCCTATTAACTTAGGCATTGTTGAATTTTGCAGTCCAAAAATGTTCATACAAAGTTTCCAACCAACCACCTTCAAAATCTAAAATGAGAAATCTTGGCATTCAGCTCTGCTGATAACACGCTTGCTTTGTAGGAAAAGTAGAAATAGCTTGTGATTTATTGCAAACTGTGTATGATAAATGTAGCTGTCTCATCTTGTGAGTCACTTGCTGGAATTGGTCTCTCTCAGTTGCTGCATGACTTTGTAGTTACAAGACACTTTGTATTGTTATGCTTTTATGATCTGTTTTACTCTTCAGTTATGTCAAGTCAGAACAAGAAGTGAAGGAAATACTAAACACGGAAATCTTTCTGTCGAGGTAAAAATTGATGTGCTAAAAAGATACAAAGATACAAAAGAGAAATAAGTTATTATTCCTTTTTATTATTTATTAGTTGTACACTTAGTACAAATCCACACTTTGTACCATTCATGGATCAGTCTACTAAACTACAGAATGTAGCAGCTGAAAGATTGTTCAGAGTGGTCACATAGCCATCAGCTGTTGCACTTATAATATACAAGGAGAAGAGGAAGGTAAACCATTTTACCCTACGAATAGGTTTTCAAAAAAAGGTGACATTGTCTCATCCATCTGCATCCAACCAAACTATGCAGTCATCTCCATCACTATTGCCTTTATTGTCATTCAAACCAGATAACTAGCTCTCCTGATAACTCCTTCACTCATTTCTTCTCTTCATAATTTTTAGTATCATGTAGCAGTTTTTTTGAATGTGGTTTATTTTTTACATAGTCTCTAAACCCTGCTCTAGAGACAATACAAAATTTGTCTAAACCAATTCAGCCCTCCAATAATTGAGGTAGTGGTCTTACACCAGGTGATGAAGTTCATCTCCTGCAGACAGTCACAAACATCCATGCCTGTGGCAGGATTTGAATGGCAGCCTGTTGGTTGGAGAGTGGATATAATAACCACAGCCAACCAGGTTGGCAAGTTGTTTTTCTTTCTAACTACTTAATTTATGTCTGAGATTTAAGTTTATTTTCTATATTTAAATTATCATATGCTTATTGTATTATATTTTACATTACAGTAGAATTAAAAACATTGATGTTGGGAGGCTAATATAGCAACGTACTAATCTGAACATTTCACTTACTGTAATATAAAGTGTTCTCATTTTGTGTAAACTTGAGGTTTCAGATCTCTTCCTTGCATCTACTAAGATATTTATGAATTTCTTTTGGAGGACTATAATTGGTCTCAGAATGGTGTCGCCTCAGTATTCGACATTGCAGAACCATTTGAACTTAGGAGTTATGTTTTGTCTGAGCATACTCATCAGATAGCACCATCTCTATCGTTTCCTTCTACTGTGCTCTTCTTCATTGAGTGATATATGTGATGTGTCCAGTTTAAAATTGTTGTGACCCCCCCCCCCTCAGGTACTCTGCACGAAAGGTTCATTCTTTATTTATTTGTGCAGTCATGTGCATAATTATACCATATTACAGTAGTTTTTCTGGAATGCATTAACTATGCAAATTGTGACTTACCTGTATTTACCCAACGAAGTTTCAAATCTATTCTTTGCATCCACTAAGATATTTATGAATTTATTTTGGAGGACTATAATTGGTCTCAGAATAGTTTGCATAATTATACTTGACCATGCGGTTAGCCGAGTGGCTATGCGCTTCGCAACCATATGTCTGGGAAAGGAGTGTCCTGGGTTCGATTCCCGTCACTGAAAGGAGCTTAAGGATCTTTCTCAGACATAGCCAAGTTAGCCAGTCTTAGGCATGGACTAAGGGTTTTTCTCCTCCAGCCCATTGAACACACATCTACAGACATAGCACACACTGGGAGGCATAGGTCTAGCTACCTTATCCTCGGGACGAGTACGGCTCAGAAGGGCTAAGGATAGCCCCCATAACAGGCCACTAGGCCTAATACGTGAAGGGAAGAAGATGTTGTTTACTTCTAAATTATTCAAATTATACAGTATAAGTTTAAATTTGAGACATTTTCTATCTCTTTTGGCTAAACCATTATAACTATTGGTCTCTCGTAGTTTATCATGTACGAGGGTGGTCTGAAAAGTTCTTGGCCTAACAATGAAAAAACAAATTTATAATTTCAAAATTATTTTTATTTTTCAACATAATCTCCCTTAAGACTAATACATTTATTCCAGCGAATGCTCCAGCTCCATTATCCCGTCCCTGTAGTAGTTCTCAGTAAGATCTGCAAAATATCTCTCTACAGCTGCAATCACCTCTTGGTTCAAAGAAAAACGTTCACCAGTGAGGAAGAATTTTAGTTTTGGGAAGAGATAGAAGTCAGAGGGAGCCAAATCTGGGAAATAGGTGGATGTTCCAACAATTCATAGTGCAGATCCCTTAATTTTCTCATTGCCAAAACACCTTTGTGGGCAGGTGCATTGTCCTGATGAAAGATGATTTTTTTCTTCTGCAAACCAGGTCTTTTCTTACGAATTTTTTCATCTAGTCTGGTTAAAAGATTGGAATAATATTCCCCAGTTATTGTTTTACCCTGTTCAAGATAATTAATAAACAAAATGCAGCATCCCAAAACACCGATGCCATGACCTTTCCTGCCAATGGAACTGACTTTGTCTTCTTTGGTGCTGAACAACTTTCTGTCCTTCTCCTGGATTCTGGTTTTAGTAATCTAAAATACTCCAAGCACTGTTCAGAGATTTACGTGTGAGTGCGTTTTTGATCTGCTGTGAGCAAACGTGGCACCCATCTTGTGCAAAGTTTTTTCATTTGCAATTCTTCATGCAAAATATATCCTTCAGATTCTTTTGAAATGCCTATAGTCTAAGCAATTTCACACACTTTGACTCGGCGGTCATCCAATACCATATCGTGCACTTGATCAATGATTTTTGGACATCCTTCACGTGGATCATCTTCAAGGCTGGTACGGCCGAGTTTAAACTCGGCAGCCTATATCTTGATTGTTAAAAATGAAGGAGAAAAGTGCCCATAAATTTTTATGAACTTCGAATGAATTTCTTTTGCCGCTAAACCTTCTTTTATTAAGAATTTTATAACCGCATGATATTTGATTTTATCCATTTCAAGGGATACAGACAACTTTTGCTTCAGACAGCTGTATAAAACAAATTATTGATAGAATGACTTGCAATTTCACATGGATACTTATGACAGATGTATCAACTTAGGAAAAAAAAATCTTTCTGATAGTGTTGCCATCTATGGTTAAGGTCGAGAACTTTTCAGACCACTCTTGTACTGTAGTTTAGCATCTGTTATGCTAAAAATCAGAGCATTGTCATAAGTGCAAGTATTAATTTTGCTATAGAGTGATATTTAGTGATATCATTGATAAACAGGAAAAGTCTTAGGACTGATTGCCTTAGAATTGCTTATGGTAGCAGGAAACATCTCAAAAATCACAATCTGTTTCTTAGATATTTAAGCATTTGTAAATGGATTTACTACAATTGTATTGTTTGTTCAGTGTTTTCTAGGGATTCGAGCAAGATCCTTTTGGGGTTTCTCACTTTGCATAATGTAATTACAAACTGCCCCATTGCTTTGCATATTTGTTTAAAGTTTATTCCTTAGTGACTTGAATTTTTCTTCATAATATTGATTATAGATTTTTTTTTTTTTTTTTCTTACCATAAAAGTCTTGCTATTTTTACTGATCGTGTGTGTGTGTGTGGGGGGGGGATGTCTTGTTTTTCTACTCCTTAATATGAAAGTTATTTGTGACTCTTTCATTATGATTATCTTGTTTGTTTTTGCTTGATGGCCTTTTAAATTTTTGTATTCAGTTTAGCCAGAAAGAGCATTTAGTTAAATGTGTATCCTGCTGCATGGTGATACATCCTACCTATACGAGGCATAGGTTACTAGCCTTTTCTTTCACTGCCACTGAAAAGTGATAATTGGCTCGTGAAATTTGCAATATTGTCTTTTGAAGTCTTCTATTGAAGACAATAAATGATATCGGCAACCTTTATCATAAAAGCCTTGCTATAAGGAAGTTATTATTACTCTTTATAAGGCCTTGATACACCCACATCTGGATTACTGTGTTCAAGTTTGGTCCCCTGGGTTTCTTAGGGTTGAGGAAGCAGTAGAGAGGATTCAGAGGCGAGTGACCAAGATGGTGAGTGGCCTGTGGAATGTTCCCTATGAGGATAGATTGAGGATGTGTGGATTGCAGAAGTTGGTTGATAGGAGAAAAAGAGGGGATATGATAGAAACATTTAAGTTGCTTAAAGGATTTTATAGGATAGATGCAGGGGAAATGTTTCAGCACTTGGCTAGAGAGAAACCAGAACAAGAGTCATCCCTGGAAGTTGAATATAGGTGTGGTTAGTAGAAGTGTGAGGACTGGGTTTTTTGTTTGGAGAGTTTTGAATGAGTGGAATGGGTTGACAGAATCGGTTGTAAGTGACTTTGTCTGTAATGGGTTCATGGAGAGGTATGATAGATTGGGGCCTCCGTGATGCATCCTCGGACTCCATGGAAGTGTCCGTATAATAATAATTTTTATGTGGTTGATTGTAGACATTTTTTGTGAAGTACACAAAATCATCCAGTACACAATTTGTGTATTGTGTTGATTTGGTATCTCTTACTTGGTACACTGTTATGTGATTTAAAGTTTGATATGGTCAGATATTTTTTAATATATAAAACTTTCAGCTAAAGACTCATATATCTTCTGTAATTATGACATTGTGATAGTAGTTAATGCTTTAGTAGTTTCTTTGGTTCATTTGGATAAGTAATGTTATTGCATGGAGTCTTTAATTGTAGTTTATCCCTTCAGGTTTATTATACACTTCCCTCATGAATTAAATGGTAACTTTCCAGTTTATACAGTGATATTTCTTCTTCTTTCACTCACACTTCTGAAATCAAAATCTTCGTGCTGTATGTGACATCTAGGAACAATTCTCACTGTTCAAACTTGGTTGTTTCAGATAGTGAAGTGTACAATATTGAAGTAACAGTTTTGCTTGGAGCATAGGAAATTTAGGTTCCGCATTATCCACATAGATAATGATAGCTTGAATAAGGTTAACTTTATTTCTTATTCTGAGAATTTTTCAAGTTATGAATTTTGAAAAAAAAAAAAATATTTTGCCCTTTTTATTCTGGACCTAAACCATTTTTATACAGTTTTCTTTTGAATAGCAGTTGTTTCATGCTAAGGATTAGATACTTTCTAATTATCTTTGATGTTTATGTATGTCGTTGTTCATATATTATAACTTGTTTAAATATAGCCAACCATCCTGACTTATCTAGCTTTAATTGTACCTACTCTAAGCTTTATTTTTTTCTTATTTACAACTAGATTTAGGGATGTCCTTCACTATGAGTCTCTTTTCCTCCTTAATGCTTTGATGACAATAGTTATAATATTTAAAAAAAAAAATCAGCTGATGCCTTTTTATTCCTGCATAGGGGAGTAAACAAGGCCGTTTTAGCCCTATCTAACTTTGGAGACTGAGTGGGCAGTTCAATCTCCACTGGTATCCAATCAGAGATAGCTGACCCAAGGCTATCACTAATTAAGTGGCATGCAGTGAAGAGGCGGCTCAACAAGTGCTGCCATCTCATGGTCTTTAACCCTAACACAGTATTTTTAATGTCTGAATATAGTGTGGGTTTGATGGCCCGATTTTCTTGAGTTTATGGGATGAAAAACCCGCTTGCCTATGCCAGAGATCAACTAACTCGGGAACTGGTCGTAAAAAGGCTTAGAAAAATTTCCTCTAGTCGCTGACTAGATTTGAAACAAAGTCTTAGGAGTCCAAGTCGTGTTAGGTGGAAACATTTCCTACCAAGCGCCGTGGTGTGCAAACACCACATCCACTGAGCTACACAGACTCTATAATATTTATTATTTTGAAAATCCAATGCTTTTTATATTCTGGTTCCTAGATCAGTTTTGCAACTCTGTCCTATTTTGATTTTATTTCTCTTTCTGAGGTCCTTGCTTTCATTTATATCTGTATTTTGTATGGTTTTATTTCTTAGGTACACCACTCTTTCATGATTTTAATCAGATCCTTTAGGCCTCCTGTAGCAAACAGTTTTCTAGAGTAATATTCTCCAGCTTTTTTTTTTAAGCTTGATAAATCTACATTTAAGTGGATATCATTTTAGGCCCACATGCAGTTCTCAGCCATTTGTGCTTCTTCTGCCATAATATTTATATAATTCCTTTTATCTTCTCTTGCAGATCTTTTAACTAACTTGTCTTTCTCTCTATGATTGTTTAAATGGATTTCTTTAATTCTCTGAGATTTAGCATTTTCAAACATTTTACTTTTATACTTCTGTGAGTTTCCAGGGCTTATTTGATAGCCAATCTTTGTTCTTTTTGCCCTTCTTAGCAACCAAACAGTATCTTGCCACCCATTATATACTATTCTAAAATTTTTCCAATCATCTTTTCTGGGCTTTCTACTTTCTCACTTTCTAAACTCTTATTTTCCAAAATTTGAAAGATTTTTTATCATAATAGAAAAAATTTCCTTTATTTCAATCCTTTTCTTTTGACTTTTTACTTTTAATTTACATTTTATTGTTACTAAGTAAATCAGATCCTACATCAGCTATTTGTCTTTCTTTAACATATATCATCTTAAAATTACCTTTGATTGCAATGTGATCAATTGGGCTTATGTTTTTGCTATCTGGTGTGATAACCAGGTCATTTTATGTTTAAATAAACTTCTTATCACCAGATTATTATTTCACAAAATGTTACTAGCAAGTCACGATTCTCATTTCTTTGACCACGATCTTCATTACCTGTACTACTTTCTCATCGTTATTTCTTTTACTAACTTTAGCATTCATGCCACCCATCAGAATAATCATGTTGTGGTGTGGTATATGTTCTACACATTTCTGTAATTTATCATAAAAGATCCTTCTCATTTGTTGATGCATAAACCTGCATTATGGTTAATTTAATACATCTTAATATAATCTAGTCATTATTATTAATCACTTATGGGCTTCCAGTTTATCTTGCTTGTACTTGTCTTTTCACTGAACATAAGGACCACTCTTTTATGATTTTAATCAGATCCTGAATTTTTTAACATTTATTATCATTATTTTTTTGTTCCCACCCACAAAAGGTTTATGTAAACCTAGTATTTGTGTAGCATGAGTGGACTACAGATTCCTCCCCCACCCATTTTTACTAATTTTTATATTTTTGTATTATTTTTTACATAGTCTAGGTACCCCTCTCTACAGACCAAACATGGAAGATCAAACATGGAGATCAAGCTTCTTCAGGTCTCCGATAAGCAGGGTGGTTGTCTAACACTTGGGTGACGAGGTTCATCTCCTACCTAAAGACAGTCACAACTGTCCATGCCTGCAGTGGGATTTGAACCCAGAGAGAGAGAGAGAGAGAGAGAGCATATTCACTTTTCAGGTATAAATTCCACCCAGTTAGAGAGAGCGGATATGCTAACCACTTGGCCAACCAAGCAGGAATGCAGTATTTGATATCCATCTACAGTTCTTACTCTTCCAAAGCCTATCCATCTCAGTTCACTTATTTCTAAAATATCTACTCTTTACTTACCCATTTCCTTAGTAACTTCTTTTGTCATTCCAGTTTGAAACAGTTCAGTGTTTTCTGTTAAGTGAAAGTTGTGATCTTATCTGCTTCAAAGGTTCCTGTAGGCTTTGCCCTTGAAACTTCATCCATGCCTAATCCTCTTACCAATTTAAATAGTGGTCATCTGGAATCTTGGAGGTCATTGCATCTGACACCTAGTGTATTGGATTACTTGGAATCTTGATTTCCATAATCAAAAATTTTTATGGCAGCAACTTAATCATTCAAATCAAATGAATTCAATATAAGATTTAATATATAAAGAAGAGGTCAGGTCTTTGTGTTGAATTCAATTGAATAAAATGTAACTTTTTTAGGAACGCAACTAGTAAATCAATGTAAACATTAAAAATGCAATTATATATTTACAATTATTTATACCAAATTCTTCAAATTTATTTAAAAGTAGTGTTTCTTTTCCTTGTGAACTACTTAATAAAATACCCAGAACATTGATTTCAGTGTAAGAATTATGAATTAGTATCCTCAGGCAGGACTTTAGTTAATGTGTTAATATTGATATCATAATTTTTCTTTCAATCAGTTCACTTAGATTTCTTTTTTGCCTTTTTTTTGCTTTGTTATTTAGGCTAGAGTTAACAAGTTTGAATGTATATAAAGTTAAGAAATACTTTAAAAATAGATAAGTCTTTTGTAATTGGTTCTTTTTTTCTTACTTTTTTCTTCTTCTTAAAGTCCCCCTTCTTCCTTGTTTTCTTACTTTTCTGGACATAATGTCTTTGACTGATGAGCCTCGTTTGACCAAATTGTCAGAGTGCCTGTTATGTAGAAACTGAATTTAATGTGAAATATATTAATTTTGTAAGTGAACAGATGACTTAGAATTCTCTTTTATTTTCAGGAAAACTTGGAAAATTTAGGTTTAGAACATGGAGAGCAGAGAAGATCTGGATTTATTGAAGTACAAGCAGATGGTGTAGATAATTCTGCATCTGAAATTGCAGCCGAGGAAAATTTTTGTTCAGCTAATTCTGATACTTCTCATTCAGAGAAATGTGAAAATACAGATTTTGTCTCCATACTGAATAGTCACACTGGCAGTGGTGGTGATGATGTTAATGAAATAAGCAATACTACAGAATCTCATTCTGTGCCAGAAGATGAAAATTTTCTTAGGCAGAGGAGGTTAGAATTTTTTGCTGGTGTTGCAGATAATATCCAGAACAGAGAATTATCTGATGATGATGATGCAGGTGTTCAGGAGAGTAATATTCAGCCATTGCAGAGAGACCAGGAATTACCAGTATTAGCAGAGACAAATGTCCCTAGTAATGAAATAAGAATAAGACTAAAATATTTAAATGATACTGAAAGAGTTGTTTGTGCTAAATTAGATGAAAAAATTGGGGATTTTAAAAGGTAGGTACTAATTTAAATTTCAGATCAGTAATATTGATTGCATTATGAGATTTGTAAAATCTAATTAAGAAAAACAGAAACTTGGAATTAAAAAAAAATTAAAGAAATTTAAAAGGTTGGTCTTAGTAATTTAGCCACATTTTATAATAAAGTAACAGTGGAATTGTATAAAGGAAATGGTTGGTCTATGTTGGCTAAGTGGATAGCACACCTGCTCTCCAACCAGCAGGTTGTGGGTTTGAGACCCACCATGGGTATGGATGTATATACAAGCTGCTGTTTATGAGCTTGTATAGCTTCTTGAGTTTATAAAGGCTTGTCATTAAAAATAAATAAAAAACAATTGCTACATCATGATACTGCTGGACTTTGCAAAGGAATCAGCAGAATACTGCACAGAAAACTATTATTTAAGTTGGAGCAAATGGGAATTTTTTTTTACCTCCCATCACTGCTTGTTTCATTTAGTAACCTTTCAAATTAATTACTCCTGATGTCTAGAATAGCTTTCTTTGATTTTATGTCGCTTTTATCATCTCCGATTCCTTTTATAGCACTCTATCCTCCATTTCTTAGCCCTTTATATCCTCCAGAATATTTAGCCAGCCAACTAATTATTATTTTGTATGTTTTCTTACCAAAGTCCTTCCCATGACTTTTCTTTAGCTAGTTTTACAATGGAAGAAAGCAAAGAAAAGTGAAACACCTTGCTTTCTTACATTTTCATCTCAGAGCACATACTGACTTACTTGCCAATAACTTTTGACATGCTTTCTTCTTTGTCTTCACTGCCTCTTTAGCTTCTTGAGTCCACCAAGGAGTTCTGATA
The DNA here is from genome assembly GCF_054136105.1 of Typopeltis vanoorti. Taxonomy (NCBI): domain Eukaryota; kingdom Metazoa; phylum Arthropoda; class Arachnida; order Uropygi; family Thelyphonidae; genus Typopeltis; species Typopeltis vanoorti. Next base: position 77,882,451 of record NC_143561.1, read on the forward strand.
TACCTATTTTTGAAGACAACCTCACCATATGTCTCTCTGGCTGAATTAGTCAGTGTTTTCTTCAGGGTTTTTCCACTGAATCTCTGTGGTTTGATTCTTGTTTTCATGCTCGTTCATATTTTCTGGAATACCATATTTACTCGAATTTTTCCCCCAAAAATTAATGTTAAAAAATTGTGGTGTGAGATATATGAGGATTTTTTGGAAACTAAAGTTTTTCAGGAAAAATTTAAATTAATGTTTATAATTAAATTCTCGGTATTCATTATAATTTATAATTGCTCACATTATTTATAAAATGAATGTATTTAAATTTTAATTATCAACATTATTCACATGATTGGCCGCTCACCTTCATCACACAACATATTTGAATCTTTAGCGACAATGCTTTTGTAATTAAAACAAACAGTTTCATTATTGCTTGTGCTTTTATCATTTAGGAATCATAAGATCACCATGATTTAAAAAAACTGAAAATGGGTATGACTTACCAAGAATCTACTATCTGCTATCGCTACTACATCTCGCATATGATTGGTGTAGTATTACCAAAAGGTTATGCCACTCAGCAACAAAGGCAAGCTAACGATTGTTGAGTTAAAATGCTGATTCTCTTCAACTGAATTCCAAAATATCTGATACTTCCATAATAACATTCCCTATCTATTTCTTAAAGTTTTAATCTTTTTTCCGTGTGCGAAGTATATGTGAAACTTAATTTCCTTTTTTGTAAAGTAAAATCAGGGGTTTAAGGTATACACGAGGGTGAGTTATATTCGAGTAAATACGGTAATGTTTATGTATTTGAGTACAGCTCACCTCTGAAATCTGCTTAACTTTGATTCATTTTAAAACTTTCTTACACGATTCTTTTCAATATCATATTCAATTTTATCCTGCTCGAAACTAAATGCACTTACAATTTCGAATCTTCTGTATATGCTTGTGTCCTGAACCATTGGGAAAACATTGCTGTTGACAATAACATAGTCATGTTGATTAATTTTAATGGTATAGATGAGAACACAGACTGATAAGAAAACTATTTATTAACTTATTGCTGATATTTCGCTGGTATGCTAGCCAGCATCTTCAGAGTACACAAACATTTTGTGATGGTATGCGAGACAACAACAATCCAGTATAACAATGGGACTAGTTTGAACCATTGTAATCTACAACCCAAAGGCTAGTTCCTAATTAGGCACCATCTATGTGGAGGGGGGGGGGAACAGAAAGAAAAAGCAGGTATTAATTTCGTCTTAAGATGACTGTCTCCCATATCTTTGGCAAATTTGTACAGCCATACTTGTTGAGGTTTGGAGTATGTTTCAAGGCTTCTGTTGATTCCAGGAACAACCTCTTGACTTATAAAAGCTTCTGTGCAGCACTTTTGTTTTTTTCCAATTGATCCTATGTGCAGGGGTATCTAAATCTAAAGCACAGTCTGCTAGACCTGACCTGCCATAGTGATTAGTGCCGGATGTATTTTTTATGTTCACTGAGGTGGATGTCCACAGTTCTTCCTGTCTGTCCATAGTAAGCTCAATCACACGAACAGGGTACTTCATAGATACTCCTGGATGTGATAGAGAGATTCTGTCCTTGGGTGAACAGATGAGAGTTACCAATTTCACATATGGTGTGTAGTTGATGTTTATTAAGCACTCTAGATATCTTTTCAGATGTGACTTTAATGTATGGGATGGTGAGAGTTTTGTTGTAATCTTCTGTGGTAGACAGTAAGGGGGGGGACTTTCTGGGAGAGCATTTAGTATGTTGTGTATCTTATGGGGGATTATAGCCATTGGCCAAGAAGTGGGATGTGAGTGAGTTCAGCATTCAGAGCAATGTCATAAGAACAAATCGCTCTAGCACTGCAGGTTAGTTTTTAACATACCATGCGCTAAGAATCTATCCAATGTGTCCAGATTGGATAGATTCCAAAGAATGTATCCAAAGACACATTGGATACGTTCTTAGCATATTTAAATAGCCAGCACCCAAAATTCCACTTTACAATAGAACTGGAAGCTAATGACTGTCTGCCCTTCCTGGATACACTAATCAGACGTCTTCCAGATGGTTCCTTATCGTTCTCAGTTTATAGAAAATCCACACATACAGAGAGATATTTACACAAACAATCACATCATCACCCATTTCAACTATATGGTATCCTAAAAACACTAATCCACAGAGCTAGAGTGATTTGTTCCATCGACATTGCTCTCACTGCTGAACTCACTTACTCACGTCACACCTTCTTGGCCAATGGCTATAACCCCAATGAGATAGACAAAATACTAAATGCTCCCCAGAAATCTCTCCTCCCTACTGTCTACCACAGAAGACTACAACAAAACTGTCACCATCCCATACATTAAAGGCACATCTGAAAAGATATCTAGAGTGCTTAATAAACATACTACACACCATATATGAAATTGGCAACTCTCATCTGTTCACCCAAGGACAGAATCTCTCCTTATCACATCCAGGAGTCTGTGAAGTGCCCTGTTTGTGTGATCGAGCTTACTATGGACAGACAGGAAGAACTGTGGACATCTGCCTCGGTGAACATAAAAAAATACACCCTACACTATCGCTATGGCAGGTCAGGTCTAGCAGACTATGCTTTAGATTTAGATACCCCTGCACATAGGATCAATTGGAAAAAAACAAAAGTGCTGCACAGAATGAAGCTTTTATAAGTAAGAGAGGTTGTTCCTGGAATCAATAGAAGCCTTGAAACATACTCCAAACCTCAACAAGTATGGCTATATAAATTTGCCAAAGATTTGGGAGACAGTCATCTTAAGACCAAATTAATAACTGCTTTCTCTTTTTTTTTTTTCCTCAACATAGATGGTGCCTAATTAGAATTTTAGTCTCTGGGTTGCATGTTACGATTGTTCAAACTAGTCCCATTGTTATACTGGATTGTTGTTGTCATCTCGTGTACTGTGACAAACTGTTTTTGTGCTCTGAAGATGCTGGCTAGAATATCAGTGAAATATCAGCAATAAGTTAATAAATAGTTACTACGATAAAGAGCCAAGAGGCTATTTTTCCGGCGGCGTAAATTAAGTTAAGGGGTGATAAATCCCTCATTATTTTAAAGCCGGATACAAAACTCGGAGATCGAAATCTAGAGGTTTCATGCCGAAGAACTATTGGCAAGTCCAAGCGTAAGTCAACACTTGGGCAACTCGGAGCAAAGGTGAAGCAAGCTCCATCACTATCCTTAATATTTTCTCATAATGTAAAATGCAGTTCCTAGGAGATATATTACTGTTTTACATTATGAGGAGAGGTCACTACCCAGACCGGTTTCGACTTTTATTGAGGTCTCATCAGTGAATATGTAGACCTGGAATACCAAGGTTTAAGTGATCCGATCTTACATATACCCCTACTAACAAATTGCCAGACCGGTGTACCCATATGTTATTACTACAATAAAGAGCCAAGAGGCTATTTTTCCGGTGACATAAATTAAGTTAAGGTGATGATGAATCCCTCATTATTTTGAAGCCAGATATGAACTACTTTTGGACTCACCGATAGTTCTTCGGCATGAAACTCTTAGATTTCGATCTCTGAGTTTCGTATCCAGCTTTAAAATAATGAGGGATTTATCATCCCCTTAACTTAACTTAATAAATAGTTATCAGTCTGTGTTCTCATCTATACTGTTAAAATTAATCAACATGTACGATGAACACATAAGCCTTCCCACACATTTGAGAATAACATAGTAAGTGAGACTTTTCTTATTTCATGCATCTTCTCTCCATGTAATTTGTGCATGTTTTTATGTTGGAACATGGTGTTAGTAATAAATCGTCCATGTCATGAACAGAAATCCAGTTGGTACTTATCATCATTACTAGTTTTGTTCTTTTTTCCCAAATTTTCCCCAAACATTTGTATATGTTGGGTAATTGATTCCTAATCTGCTGTACTTTTTTTTTGTTGTTGGATGCCTTTGCCGCAAAAATTCCTCGATTTCTTCCTTAGTAGAACCTTCCGTGGGACCATCGGCATAAGTAAGTCTCATTGTGCAGTTACTCATTCTGATATTTGTCTGCATTATGTTACATGATATTAGTTCTGAACCCATTTAAGGAGATTTTTCTTGTATTTAGTGTTGAATGCTCTAGCTACTCCTTCTTTCTGCCCATCATTGCCAGGATATAATATCCTATATTTGTTGATTACAAATATCTCAATATTTTTCGCTTATTTGTTTCAGTAATATGTATTACGTTGATCTGGTACTAATCCAATTCTTCCACTATTTCCATTTCTTTTCCACTGATGTTTCTTATGTTGATGATGTCAATGATGTTGAGTTGGCATATGTTCTGAGATTTGTTCCAGTAGCTGACCTTTTGCTGTTCATTTTGGTTCCCTGATGAAAACAATGCTGTCCATGTTTAACTAGGCTATGCCCTTTGCCAGCATGAAATTCTGTCATGTACCATTATTTTGCATTTATAGTTTAAGCCAATAAGAATACAGTTTGATGAGCTAAATCCCAAATTGCCAGCCCCCTTGTTCATTCGGTATCCAGGTGAGATGCAGAGAACTGACTAGGTCAGAAGCTCCTGTCAATTCTCTACATTCCTTAAAAGATTACATAGTTATTCAGTTTTGTAATATAACAATTTATAATATAAATCATCTGCTTTTGAAAATTTATTTCTGAACCCAGTGACTGCATTGTAGACAGGTGTTACCATGTATTTTCTGGAACTGAAAATTTGAAAGAGGATGTTTGACGCTACAATGAAATTTTGTTTTATGCAGTATAATGTCTGTGCAAAGGGAGGTATTTTTCATTATGCAAGGTCGTTTTAATTGTTTTCTAATTTTGCTGATTGTCATTAAATATAATACATACCTAATTATCTGTGCTGTTTTTAGTGATTACAATAAAGCTATGCCTCATCTCAAGACCAACAACAATCTGGGAAGTTTCATCAGCAGTGTTGAACAGGACGTGTGAAGTAAATTTTAATCCACGTTAAATAAATTATGGTATCAATTTATTAACCATGCTAATTCAAAAAGCATAATAATTGAAAGGGGGTGCTTAAGGGTCAAAGCTGTATAACTGAGAGGAGACCTCCACATAGCCTTTAAAGGAATGCGGAGAACCGACCAGGGCTTCTGACCTAATGTCCAATCCTCACCTTCTTGTGGTGCACCCTGTTGGGTATCTACCTGGATACTGAACGAACGAGGATGAGCTCGCAATTTGGGATTTAGCCGATCAAATTGTATTCTTATTGGTTAAACCAAAATAAAAAATGATGGTACAACATGACAAAATTTCATGCTGGCTGGGGCGTCGCCCAGTTAAACAAGGCCCCCCCCCCGTTGTTTTCGCCAGGAAACCAAGGCAAACAGTGAAAAGTCAGCTACTGGAACAAATCTGAAACCACACCCCAACTCAACATCACCAGAGTTAAAGATCGGTACTATCAACATAAGAAGCCTGAATGGCAAAGAAATGGAGCTAGCTGAGGAATTAGATAAGTACCAGATCGACATAATAGGGGTGACTGAAACAAAAAAGACAAAAACCGGTGAGATCTTTCTGAGCAATAAATACAAAATGTTATATTTAGGAAATGACAATCAAGGAAAAGGAGTGGCCATAGTATTCAACACTAAATACGAGGCTAATCTTCTTGAATGGCAGTCAGTCTCATGTAGAGTAGTGTGGGCAAATATGAGAATGGGGAACTGGACAATGAGACTTTTTTGTGCCTATGGTCCTACAGAAGGTTCTACTAAGGTAGAAGTGGAGGAATTTTTTGAGGTTTAGGAAAAAGCAACTGACACAATGAAAAAGGAAAAGTTGGTCCTTGTTGGGGATCTAAATAGCAGAGTAGGAAATGATTGTGAGACATACAAAAATATTTTGGGAAAATTTGGAGAAAAGAGCAAAGCTAATAATAATGGCAAATATTTGTTGGATTTCTGCTCAGGACATGGACTGGTTATTACTAACACCATGTTCCAACATAAAAATGTGCACAAATTCACATGGAGAGAAGAGGCAAGGAATAAGAAAAGTTTCATTGACTAGGTTATTGTTGATAGTGATGTTTTCTCCCTGGTGCAGGACACCAGAGTGTACAGAGGATTTGAAATTGGAAGTGATCACTATTTAGTCTTGAGCAGGATAAAATTGAATTTCATATAGAAAAGAATAACATGTACGAAAGTTTTTAAATGAATAAAAGTTGAGCAGCTCTCAGATGTGAACTGTAGACTAAAATACACAAAGATTATTGAAGGAAAAATGAAAGAGTTCGAGAAGAGGAATCAAACCTTGGAGATTCAGTGGCAAGCCCTGATTGATTCAGCTAGAGAGGCATGTGGTGAAGTTGCCTGCAAGGATAGAAAAATAAGATCTCCATGGTGGACACAGGAATTAAAGAGGCAGTGAAGGAAAAGAAGAAAGCCTATCAAAAGTTCCTGGCAAATAAGTCAGCTTGTGCTCTTAGAGAATACAGAGACAAATGTAAGAAAGCTAAACTCTGTGTAAACCAACTAAGCAAAAGTCATGGGAGGACTTTGGCAAGAATATAGAAAATAAATATCAAGAAGGTGGCAAAGTATTCTGGAGGTTGTTGAAGAAGCTTAGGAATGGAGGAAAGAGTGCTGTAAAAGGAGTTAGAGATGATAAAGGTGACATGAAAACAGGAGAAAAAGATATCCTTGAAGTATGGAGTAATTACTTTGAAAAACCGCTAAATGAAACAAGCAGTGATGACAGCACAGTGTTAAAAAAACACTGACCAGGCATGCAGTCAGGAATACATATTCATACTTGAAGTAGAAAAAGCCATCAGAGGCTTAAAATGCAGAAAGGCAGCAGGAGTAGATGATATTCCACCAGAAATGCTGAATTATGGTGGTATAAAAGTCATACAGTGGCTGCACTGCATAGTTCAGAAAGCCTGGACAGAGGGACGAATTCTCGATGATTGGAGTAGAGCTCTCATAGTACCCCATATATAAAAAGAGAAATAAAACTGAATGTGAAAATTACAGAGGTATTTCCCTACTGAGTGTTCCTGGCAAGATCTATGCAAGTATACTTGAGAAACGGTTGAGAAGAATTGTGGAAGAAAAGCTTGGTGAAGAACAAGCTGGATTCAGGCCAAATAGAGGCTGTCAGGATCAGAACTTCACTTTACAACAAATAGTCGAGAAACCATGGGAATATAACAAAGATCTGTATTTAAGTTTTGTTAATTTGGAAAAGTCATATGACAAGGTGTCAAGAGGGAAGCTATTCAATGTGCTACAGTTATATGGTGTCAATGGGGCATTATATCAAGCAATACTTAGTCTTTATTTGAGTTGTAAGTCAGCAGTTAGAATTGAAGGAAGTACAGGAAGATGGTTTAATGTTAAATCTGGTGTGAGACAAGAATGTACATTATCCCCTCTGTTATTCATTATCTATATGGATCACATTATGAAGGAAAGTGGTATTAAACATGATAACAAAATTGGAGATGTTAATGTCAGCTCTTTGCTTTATGCGGATGATGTTATACTTCACTTCTAAATAAATCTGCTACAAGTATGCAAGATTCTCTGACTAAATTGAATAACTGTTATAATAGATATGGTATGAAGGTCAGCAATAAAAAGACAAAGACAATGAAAATAGATAGAATCATTGAAAATGTCAATTGTGTTGTGAATTCAGAATCCGTGGAACAAGTAAAACATGTCAGTTACTTAGGCACGATTTTTAGTGAAGATGGTAAATTAAATATAGAAATAGACAACAGAATCAGCAAAGTTGGTATGGTGGGAAGTCATCATCATCATGCATATCAAGGATTTAGGCCTAGCATGCTGTTCCGGCCTTAGAAGTCATTGTTGAATCGTTTAAGAGGATGTCCTGGTTTTCTTTTTCCTAATGGCTTGTATTTTAAGGCTTGTTTTGGTAATCTTTCTGTTTTCATTCTTTGAACGTGTTCCATCCATTTATGTTTATATTTTTTAATTTTTTCTATTACTAGTTCTTGGTTTAATTCTTTCATAATTTCTTCATTTCTTTTGTGATCAAATAGGGTATGCTTTGCAGTTTTTCTCATAAACTTCATTTCTGCTATTGTTAATCTTTGTTTGTCTTTTTGTTTTATTGTCCAGATTTCGCTTCCATACATTAAGACTGGTAGGGCTAATGTATTGTGTACTTTTAGTCTGGTTTGTTTTTGAACTAGGTTTGGTTTACATATAGAGTTAATTACACCTGTTATTTTTAAATATTTTGCGATTTTTACGTTTATATCTTTTTCATTTTCATATGTGATCGTACATCCTAGGTAGTTAAATGAATTCACCTGTTCTAAGATCTTGTTATCTATTACTATTTTAGTTCTTGCTGGATCTTGTCCTTTAAAGGCCAGAGTTTTTGATTTTTCTGTTGATATCATCATACCATAATCTTTGGATATCTCATTTAGATCTAAAATAGCTTTCTTTAGTTTATCTTCAGAATTTGTAATTATTATTTGGCCGTCGGCAAAGAGGAGAGCGTTTAAGTTTACTGTAGGAGAAAGTTTAATTCCTTTATGTAAATTTTTATTCCATTTTATTATTATTTCATTTAAGTAGATATTAAAAAGAATTGCTGAGAAGGGACATCCCTGTCAGACTTGGTTTCATGAGCTATCATATACGAGAGAGATAAACACATGGTTTATCTCTCTCATATATGATAGCTCGTGATTTAATCGTATTTGTATTTGATTAATTTCATATATACTTGTGATAGCTTTTAGGATATTATTTGGTATTTGTCTTTCTTTTAATATGTTAAATAATGTTTCTTTTAACTTCGTCAAATGCTTTTTCAAAGTCAATAAATGCAATATGTGTTTCTAAATTGTATTCTCTTTTCTCTATTATTAATTTTAGGAAAAATGCCGGGTCTATACATGATCGTCCTTTTCTAAATCCATTCTCTACTTCTAAAATAAAGTTTTCGGAATATTTCATTAGTTTGCTATTTAAGATTCTGCTATATATTTTGTAACAGGAATTTAGTATACTGATACCTCTATAGTTTTTAGGGTCATCTCTATTACCCTTTTTTAAAGATAGGAATCACAATTGCTTTTTTCCATTCTATTGGGGGGATACCAGTTGAATAAATTTTATTTAAAAATAATAAGAGTCTTTCTTTGAATCTAGTTCCTGCATATTTATATAGTTCTGAACCCAGTTTATCTTCTGCAGGTGATTTTCCGTTTCTTGTTTCTTTCAGACTGATTTCTAATTCTTCTTTAGTTATTTCCTTTTCATTTTCATTAATTGTTTGCCAGTTGTCTTTTTTAAAATATTTGTCTGTCCACAATTCTGTGTAGTAATTTAGAAATTCTTCTAATTTCAATTCTGTGTTTAATTTTATGTTTTCTTTGGTATCTGCATTTAAGTGTTTCAAAATTTTATATACATTGGGTCTTATTTTATATAAATCATGTTCTAAATTAGAAACAAATTTGTTCCATGATTCTCTGTCTTTTTCTGACTTCTCTTTTAGCTATGGCTCTTATTCTTTTATATTCTATTTCATCTTCTAATCTTTTACTGCTTAACATTTGTGATAGGCTTCTTTTTTCTTTTTGATTATTTCTTGCATTGTATCATCCCAGATCTTGAGTTTTTTCCTTTTATTGAATTTTTTGGTCTTTTCTAAGCTTTCATTTGCTGCTGCATTTAGTATCGTTTTTATATTAAGCCATTCTATTTCTTCATTTTGTTTTATTTTGTCTAGATATTAGTTAATTCTTTATTCATATAGCCATTATACATTTGTGTCATTCAATAGTCTAGTTTTATAAACAAATGTTTCAATTTTTCTTTCTGTTCTTGTTACTTGTAGCCATTTAGGTGGTAATCTTAATTTTATTTTAACAAGGAAGTGGTCATTGCTTATTTCATATCCTCTGTGAACTCTAACATCTAGTGAAAATTTTGATGTCTTTTCATTTAGTATAAAGTAATCTAATATTAATATCCATCCTCTTGTTGCCCAAGTATATTTATGTATGTCTTTATGTTTATAGAAGGAATTCATTATTTTTAGGTTATTATAAACTACAAAGTCAATCAATTTTTTACCATTCCTGTTTAGAGTATGATCTCCATGTATTCCTATATTATTATTAATTTTCGGGTTTCCAATTCTTGCATTTAAGTCTACTGCTAAAATTATGTAATCATTTTTATTTATTTTATTATATATGTTTTGTAGCTGATTATAAAAATCAGTATTATCTTGTTCTCTTCCCTCTTCTGGGGCATATATACACCAATTATTGTTAAATAGCCTCTATCTATTTTTATTCTAGCTTCTATTATTCTTTCATTCCATAATTTATAATGTTTTAACTGTTTTGAAAGGGAGTTATGAATCCAAATCATGACTCCTGCTTGTGCTCTTTGGTCTCTGTTAACTCCACTGTATATCACATTAAAATTTTCAGTTCTCATGGTTCCTTTTAATTTCTTTTTTGCTTCAGTTATTACTGCTATTTTAAAATTTCTTTCATTTAATAATTGGTCTAATTTTATTTCTTTATATGCTATTCCTCTTACATTCCAGTTTGCTATGTGTATTATTATATTTTGTCGTTTCCATTTTTGTTTTACCTTTTCCATTCCAGGATCGTTTCTTATAGATTCAATCTGATTATCTTTTTCTGTCAGCTTACTAGTAGAATTATGTTCCACATGTCAGGGGACTAGCCTGACTATGGAATAGTTCAATGGTAGGGCTGCTACCTTAAGGCTTCTGAACTAGCCTTCTTCCGAATTTAAACCCATAGGAGGAATAGGATATATTGAAGGGGGGAAAGAGTAGATTATAGAAGAATTACAGTAAGGTTTATAGAGAGGGCATAGTTGTAAGGCCAGAAATGAAAAGAACCCATGGCCCTCGAGTACTCTAATAGCATAGGGGTCATAAAATAAGAAGAGTTGGCTAATAATGCCTTATAGGAAAGTGGATCTCCCTCAATAGAAAGAGAGGAGATAGATCCAGCTAGGGGTCCATGAGAGTGCCGCTTTCCTTACAATCAAGATGATTGCCCCTTTATGGCCCTGTTGGTCCACGAGTCCTTATTCAATATATTTGGACCATCCCACTGTATACGCACGCACGTGCGCACACACATGGTGGGCTCTCCTATCTGTCACCCAGGGGAAGCGCTCTCTAGGGGTTACAGGGCCCCCGAGAATATGGTGGGAAGTCAATTGAATAAATTCATATGGAATAAGAGAAATCAGTCGGAACACTAAATTAGCTGTATGCAAGACAGTGTTCAAACCAGTTTTAACTTATGGATGTGAGAGCTGGGTCAGAAGTAAAACACATGACCAAAGACTAGAGACCGCAGATGTGGGAGTCCTGAGAAAGATTATAGGCATGAACAGATGGCATCAATGGTAATATCATATTAAAAATAAGGATATTAGGAAAGAAGTTGACATTGTCAGCATCCAGGAATGGATTAGCAGAGCTAATCTCAGGTGGTATGGTCACTTAAACAGAATGGGCGAAGAAAGATTAGCAAAACAAGTGTTCTCTGCGAGGTTGGCAACAAAACGACCCAGAGGAAAACCAAGATATAGGTGGATTGATACGGTTCAAAGTGCCTTAGACCAGTCTTTCCCAAACTTCTGAATGCCAGGGCCCCCCTTCAAAAAAATCGTAATATAATATAGACATATATTATAATAGTTATTGTATTTATATTCAATACAAAACATACACAGTGAATATTGCAAAAATCAAATGCAAATATTGCATTTTGGGGGGGCGTAGCCCCCCCCTAGTTAATAAATAAAATATATAAATAATAACGTGAACATTTTCACCTTGCCAACACTCAACATTGATGTGATATGGGTTCCAAATTTCTTGTTTCTCGTGATATATATATATATATTACAAAGTTTTGTAATAAAAATTTCTGCTACAATGAAGTTTGACAGAATCAACAATATTAGTACTACTTTATTTCTGTTTCTCGTGTAGGAGAAAAACGGTAAAACTGTCACTCTTATAATTATATCAGATGTTATAATGGCAAAAATAGTAAGAAAAAAGTCATTTGCATTTCTCTTCAAAACACAAAGAAAGAACATGGTAAATTCAGCCAGTGGAAGAGAAAATACTACATATTTTTCTTCTGTTATCTGATTTTTTTCTTGTAGTACAAAGAAGAAATCACTGCATATAACATGGAGTTTGCAGGAGGGAAAAAAATCTGGAAATTGGTTACATTATAACGAATAGAGAAATCATGTCAGAAAAAATTATTCGCGTAAGATTCTAATATCAGCAGACATAACTTCTTCTAGATTAGATATCTAAAGTAACTGAACCTTTGCTACTACTTTACACTAAAATGTGAATGGGTATTAACCTCCCAACCGGCTGGTGTGGATGAAATAGTCAACTTTCCCTAACTTCTTTTTTTCAGTGCACTGGAAGAGTTGCACTGATTGTTCTTTCACTTTACTTATAATATAGAAACAATTTTTTTCGAATTTCAGAATTTTCAAATGTTTGCTTTGAAAATATTATGCCAAATATTTATATTTTTAAATAATATTTATTGAAATAAATATGTCCTTTTTGCTTTCGTCTCTAGCCAGATAGCATTATATGGATCATCACATTTCAGTTTTAGAAACGATTTTTTGCTATTCATAAAGACAAAATAAAAAAAAAAAAATACTAAATTGCATTACTCGGTTTCTGATTGCGAGTCTTTTTTGGTATCAAAAATTTATATCCAATGATATTTTAGCAGTGATTCTTCGGCTTCATCTTTTATTTATTTATTTATTTGTATTATGCATATTACGATAATATCCAGTGCATATCCTCGTAGATATATTGAAAATATAATATGAAAAATATCATATTCGGAATGATTCAAAATTTTTGCTCATTTTGAAGATTTTCTAATGTTCCCCCCCTCCTATCCTCTCCTGGAACTCAATTACATAACTTCTCTAAATTTCTACAGGTTTGAAAGCTTTTCTAGACAGTATTTAAAATCTATTACTTCATTTTACTGTTTTGACAAAAGATGTACGGCAATCAGATTGACAGCTATTTAATAAAAGATGATCTTATTGAAATACAAGCCAATGCACGTATTCAAATGGAATTTGAAAAACTGGACTTAGAACAATTCTGGTGTACACAGTTAAAACCTTATCCACAACTGGCAAAAGCAGCATTGCAGACACTTTTACCATATGCCACCACCTACCTGTGTGAAATGGGATTTTCATCACTTTTGCACATAAAAACAAAAGCCAGAAATCACTTAAATGCAAGTGATGACTTACACGTGGCTCTTTCAAAAAAGGAGCCTTGCATCAAAACAATATCTCAATTTTTAATGACTATGAATAAACAACAACAACATAGCCATTAAAAATTGAGATATTGTTTTGTATGTATATGTAAATGTATGTGTTTATTTTTCAATAAATAAATCATCTTGCAATAGATGTAATTTCCTAAATAAAGAAATAGAAACTTATTTTTAGATTCAAGGGGGTACCAATCACTATAAAGATTAAGACCCACTATTCTAGATGAATAAAAGCAGATCTTCCTGTTTGTCCAAAATATATAACCCACAAGAGTGAGGAATCTGGTAGATGTCTGGATAACCGAGAGGTGGAAGCTTGTCCTTAGGAGAAGTGAGAAAGATGGAGAATCTTCTGATGGGACAAAAGGCAACAAATATTTAGTGGTTTTAAAACTTTTATGTGTTTAGTAATGCCCTGCACATAAGGGATAGGAATGTAAGTTATTTCTTTTATATTGGAAGAGCTGGAGATGCCATAACTGTTGAAAACTTTTTTGATGAGAGAATCCTAATTCTTCATCAACAAGATGGTAGCCTACATTTTTCAGTTTTTTGGAAGAAGACTCATACAGGTCATTATATCCATGCCGAATCTCATCGCCATTCTCGTCAGCAAAAGATGGGAACTATTAAGACTTTAGTACACCGTGCTCATTCTTTATGTTCTTCAGACAAACTTTTACAGAAAGAATTAAGACATATTAGTCCCACCTTTTTTCGTTTATTGGTTTTAAGGATTCTTTCATCAAAAATGCTTTTATCAGTTATGGTATCACTACCTCTTCCAATACAGAAGAAATAATTTGCATTCCTATTCCTTATGTGCATGGCATTACTGAACACATAGTGAAAGTTATAAAACCACTGAACATTTTTGTTGCATTTTTCCCCCATCAGAAAAATCTCTACTTTTCTCACTTCTTCTAAGGACAAGCTTCCACCTTTCAGTTAACCAGACATCTACCAGATTCCTTACACTTGTGAGTTATATTTTGGACAAACAGGAAGATCTGCTTTTATTTGTCTAGTAGAACAAGTCTTATATTAAATACCATGAGTCTGGACTTGAGGAGCATGCTATCAACATCAAACATAGACTTCATTGGAACAAGACAAGTCCTTCATAAAAGTTGTTTCTTCATAGAACATCTTTATAAAGAAACGTTGAAACCATATACCCCCATTGTCCTAACTTAAACAGATTTGATGGCCTGTGTCCCTTTATGGGAGATGGTACTTTTTAAACTTGCTAATCTTTCCTAACTTTATTTTGTCTATGTATATATATAATTTTTTTTAATAAGTTAGTAAATTATTAACCTTTTTAGCAACTCAACTGATGCTTTTTAGAATTGTCTGTTATTGTTTAACAACAGACTGCCAATGTCTATGATATCAACTTAGGCAAAAATTTCTCTGTTAATAAAATTTTTTTTGCATTAGTTTTGCTCTATTTTTATAATTTTTAAGCATTGCAATTAGTTAAATATTTTTAATAGAAATATAGCATTGTCTTTATTATTATTTTTAAATGCTTTGTTTCAGGAAACATTTCAGGGAAGATTTGGCAAACCAAAATATTGTTCGTTTAATATTTAATGGTCAGTTGTTGCATAATGAGGACATTACATTGGAATCATATGGTATAGCAGATAGTAGTGTTGTTCATGTACAAATTTCTCAACCTCAAGTTCATCAAAGACCGCCTCCCTCTGAAACAGATGGTGATTTAGAACTATATATGTGGCCTATGTTTGCAGTTATTTTAGGAACTCTTTGGATTTTGCATTTTCAGTATAGAGAATTTTTCAATGCTACTTCAACTGTTGCCCTTGTAACATTAACTGGTCTGTTTTGTATGGTGATGCAAAGGCATATTGGAATTTTCAATAGAAACAGGTAGCAAAATAAAGGTTTAAAATTGATAATTTACTATTTCTGATCTATTCAAGATATTTTTACAGTATACCTGAAATGTAATATGTTGAATCATCTTTTGTATTGCTTTTTTTTTTTAATTAAAATAAATCAAATATTGTGAGCACTAGTTTTCAACTAAATGCAGGTTGATGAGCTTTGATAGTAATGCATAGTGGTCATAAATAAAAATGGAATACTTTATATGTGAAAATAAGTTATTTTATGCAGTTCGGCTCTGTTTGTCTTAACTGATATCTATGTTATATATATCGCATCACTCATTGTTAATTTAATTTTGTTCTGTTTATCACATTAAAAATTGTTCCACCATAAAATAATTGCTTGCTAAATAATAACCGAGAGTGTTCATGATGAATGAAACTTTTCTGTAATAAATAATGTATTTTCACATATGTATCCTGTTTTTATTTATCAAAGTCTGTATGGTCATCCTAAGAAAGTAAACAATTTGTACACTAAATTGAAAGTTTCAATTTTGAAATGAATTAATTGCAATAATTACATATATGCACGCGCGCACACACACACACACATGGATACCCTGTGCAAAGTGCAGAGTCGATGCTTTTATGAAAAAGGTTAAGGTTCATATAATTTTACATAGGATGCTTATTAACAGAAATATATGCAGTTGTAAGTTGAACCATGGATAACATTACAGTGAAACCAGAACTTTTACTAGAATTATTCTGTTGCTGATAAATATAATTTGCCCTTGATATCACTGGAAAATGCTCACAGATTTCTGGTGGGTATGTTTTCTAAGCTAAAACTAGTACTTCAAGCATCTTTTTTCCTTCTGGTTGATGCATTGCTCTCTTTTCTTGTAAATTCTTACATATTTTGAATAGATTTCAAGCCTAAAATTATTTCTTTAATTCAAAAACATACAGGAATGCCTCGATTATCGCGATTCTCGATTTATAATTTGATACCAAAATTCCAATTATTGCGCTCCAAATTTGAATTATCACGGCTGCGAGATGTAGCCCACTACATATGCAACCAGTTCGAGTTGCCACTCTCCAGGTATTGCTCTTTTGTAGTGCTTCGTTTTTATCTGACGGCATCTGCTCACCAGTGTAACTGTCTGCTTTTGCCTGAAGTACATGTGGATATTTATTTCTCTTCTTATTTACCCCTACAATGAATGCTAAAAGAAACAAGGATGATATCAAGAAGAAACGTAGAGTGATCAGCTTAGAAGATAAGTTGCATATGATAAATAAGTATGAAGCAGGCACAATCAAAGCCAAAATTGCAAGAAAGTACGGTCTAAATGAATTAACTGTTTGCCATATTTTAGACCATGCTGCAAACTATAAGTAACTAGGACAAAGTGCATCGACCTCATCTGGGTCCCAAACTACTGGAAATCTTATGATTGAAATGGAAATGCTATTGTCAGTGTGGATAGAAGATTGTAACCAAAAGAGAATTCCTCTTAGTCAAATGGCTATAAAAACAAAAGCATTGAATTTATTTGAAACTTTAAAAAGAAAACAATTAGAAAGCGAAAATGATTCAGCGTCAGTAGTGGAAGAAACTTTCTCTGCAAGTTCAGGGTGGTTCGATCGGTTCAAAATGCGATCGAGCATTCATGGTGTTCGTGTACAAGGCAAAATTCCACGTGCTGATGAAAAAGCAGCAGCTAGTTTTCCTGGTGAATTGCAACAGATCATTGAAGATGGACATTATACCGATGATCAGATATTTAATGCTGACGAAACAGGCTTATTATGGAAAAAAATGCCCACTAAAACATTTTTAGCAAAAAATGAAAAATCACAGCCTGGCTATAAGGTTTCGAAGGAGCATGTAACACTTTTACTATGTGGCAATGCTTCTGGAGATTACAAGATGAAGCCTCTCTTTATTGTTCACAAAATCCTCGCCTGCTTAAAAGTTTAGATAAAAATTTTCTTCCTGTTTATTGGAGATAGCATAGAAGAGCTTGGATGACAAAAACAATTTTTGAGGATTGGTTTAAAAACTTTGTTCTGAAGCTGAAAGGTACTGCAAGTCAATGAATCTTGATTTTAAAAGCTTGTTGATATCAGATAATGCACCCAGTCATCCAACAGCACTGAATGATTTGTGCAAAAATGTAAAGGCTATTTATTTACCACCTAATACCACTTCCATCATCCAGCCAATGGATCAAGGTGTAATCATATCCTTTAAGGCATATTACCTACGAAGAACTTTTTCACAAGCAATAGAATTCTGTCAAAGTCATAGATGAAGCTATGACTTTGACAGAATTCTGGAAGGCATTCAGTATCAAAAATTGCATTGAGAATGTCAAGGAAGCATGGAGTGAAGTAACGTCTAGCCACCTGAGAGCGGCATGGCAAAAGATTATTTCTCATTGTGCAAATGATTTTAAAGGATTTGAAAATGAAGTAACCCGTGTTATCAATGACATAACTAAGCTTGGCTTTGATCTAGGACTAAAAGAAATTGAAAAAGGTGATGTTCAGAACCTGCTTCAGTCACACGATAAGGAGCTTGTTGATGAAGACCTAATTAACCTCGAGAGAGAGAACGTGCTTACGATGCTCAAATCGATAATGATGAACAAATTGATGTGGCACCAAAGGAATTTACCCTCAAAGAAATGGATGAAATGTTTAGAATTGTGGAAATTTTAAAGAAAAAAATCTTGAACAACGATCCTAATCTCGAGCGATCGATGAAAGTTCGTCAGGAAATTGAAAATTCCATCCGTTGCTACTGAGTTTTATATGAAGAAAAAAGAAAGAAAAAATTCCACCAGACAACTCTACACCAATTTTTATCCAAGAAAGAATAATTGTATGTACTGTATGTACTCATATATAAATAAAGATTAAAGAATAATCTTGTTTTTCTAAATGAACTTTCATTTTTTACTTAACACGTTTATAACACATTTCTTTTTTACTTCATATATAAAATTTATTTAATAGATTTGAAAAATCCTTGGCAATGATCACCCATTTTACACGCATGATTTATTCCAATTATCGCGGTATTTTTTCGTGGCAGCAACAACCGCGATAATTGAGGTATTCCTGTAAATACCAGTATATGGACACTGTTCCACCAAATTGGCATCCATCATTTTTTCACTTTTCCTGTCAAAACACAAGCAGTAGCTGCCCAGCATCCCTTTACAGTTTCACTGTAAAGGTATTAAATGTGCTTCTCCTCCTCCTCTTTTATTCCACATACCTCTATTCCTTGGAACAGCTATCCTCACAAAGTGTTCCCCAACAACTATAATCTGGGCTTTTCGAGAAATGGCAATAGTTTTCCACTTTTCTAAACCACATCTATACAGGGCCCTAACGTGTTATAGGTTGCCTGTGTGGTGAGACTGATTAACTTGTGTTACTCAATCCCACCACCAAGAGTGGTGAGTTAAAAAAGCATCATTGCTTTCTTTGGTATATGCAAAAACTCAAAAGCTTACATAAAATTGCAGCTTTAGTACAGTTAAAATGTGAATGTGTATATACACACACACACACACATTAAAACCATTAAAGTGATTTTATATAAAACAAGTTTATATAAAATTACTTGGTATCTTTAATACAAGCGTGTATATATATATATATTGATACTGCTTTTAGGATAGAAGCATAGTGACATGTATATATATACTGCTTTACTGCTGTAAGGACCATATTATCCAGGAAAAGAAAGAAATAAGAGAAGTCAGATAGGGAGACTCTATCTCACCAAAATTATTTGTTACAGCCATTGAATATGCTATGAGGAAATTGAACTGTGAGAAAAGAGGACTGAATATTTGATGGAGAATAGTTAAGCATCTATGATTTGCTGATGTTATTCTGATAGCAACATCAAAAGAACTAGAATATGTAATATTGAATTAAATGAAGTCTGGAATATGGATAAATCAAAAATTATGTATAATGGAAATACTTCAGAATGAAAATAAATTGAAACAAACCGAAGACATTGAAATAGTGAATTCCTACAAATATCTAGGAAATATTATAATCATAAACTTGATAAGGAAATCTCAGCTAGAATAACAGTAGGATGGAAAGTTTTTAACCATTATAGGGAGATATTTAAAAACAATTTACCAAGCTGCCTAAAAAGAAAGATCTACAACCAGTGTGTATTCCCAACAACGACCTATGGTAGTGAAACCTGGAGTCTGACCAAAAAAACACCTTGAGAAACTGTAAACAATACAAAGAAATACGGAAAGAGCTATTTTGGGAATAACCCAGTTAGATGAAAAAAAAAAATATTGGAAAAGGAAGCAAACAAAGGTAATGGACATTGCCTTAGTAATTAAAAGGCAACAAATGGCTGGGTAGGGCATGGGATGAGAATGTCTAATAACAGGTGGACAAAGAGAACATTAGAATGGACACCAAGAACTGGTTATTGGAAACCAGATAGGCTGGTGGTAAGATGTTATGGATATTTATGGTGGAGAGATCATAGGACTTGCTAAAATGGAAGAAGCCTGGAAATGCATTCGTCCAGCAGTGTACTGAAGAAAGCTGCTGATGATGATGATAGTTTTTGTACAGCGTGTCAGGATACAGAGTATGTTGAAAAAACAATATCTTTATGAAGTGTAATTGAATGGATTTTAATAATAAATGAGGTAACAGAATATAAAAGTAATTCCTTTGTATTGATTACATTTTAACCTTTGTTAAAAGCAACAATGTAAAATGCACTGATTAAATATAACACATACACACACACATACTTATGATTTATAATCATATAAATATGGAATATTGATATTAATAATTTATAATTAAAACATTTGCAGAAAAGTGCGGTTTACATTTTCATTTGCAGGAAACCAAATGCAGGGAAGCGTTGTTTGCAGTCATTTGAAGAATTCAAATACAGAATTTCTGTTTCAGTTTATGAAACACACTATATAGGTAACTCTCGTTATACATGATTTCATTATCTGCATTTTTGCACATAAGCGGTTTTATTATTATAGTATTGCGACTATTGCTGTTTTCTATCCAAGGTATGGACTATTGCTGTTTCCTATCCAAGGTGTGGAAGCTTCCACACATGTACCTTCAAATGACTGGCAACAAACCAAATGAAGGAAAGTGTTTGCACTTTACTACATTTGGTTTGTTGCCAGTTATTTGAAGTTTCCTTTATTGTGTTAGTAGCTCAGTGTCCGTTTTATATCCTACTGACGTATTGGTCTATGTGGTGTTTGTCTTTATGTGTAGACAGCTTTTGTGCCCTTTGAACAAAATGTTTGGCAGAGAAAAATGAAGGAAACTAATAGTGAAAAGAAGAATGTGAATAAAGATGAAGTAAAGAAAAGCCCTACGAAATTCCATTCTTCAGAGGTAAAGTTGGAAGTTCTGAATCTTTGATAGAGAACATGACATCCACATTCAAAGGGAAATGGCACTGAGCGATTCTACAGTGATAATGGCTGATACAATTCGCAAGAGCATTCAGTCATCCATGAATCTCAGTGTGACCAGACTAATGAAATCTGAATGTTATTCAAATGAGAAAATGGAAAGGATGCCGGCTATATGGATTGAGCACAGAACAGGCTTTTGTTTGAGGAAGTCATAGGAGAAAAAGCAAAAGATTTGGTTCTGTCAAAGAGCAAAATTCCTTACAGTTATGGAACTAGGATGAACCAGATGTCTTTAATTAAAGACTCATAGCAGGCTCCCAAGAAAGCCAAGATAGCAAAATGTGGTACCTCAAGAGAACTCTCCACATAAGCATAAGATTTTCCTTGCTAAATAAAGTTTTTTTTTTGAAATTTTTCAGTTTCTCTAAAAAGTTTCCAAAAGTTATTCCTAAAGCATCGCTGTTCTTCATGTTTTGAGGAGTCAGGAGTTCTTTTAAGCATATCTGTCTATCTGCATTTTGAATACTTAATTTTGTTTTTAAAACAGTCCAAAAAACAAGTTTGTTTTTTGGACTTTTTTTTTTTTTGGACAAAAAAAAAGTCAAACGACAAGTTTGACCTTGATCAAAAAAAGACTCACTGATTAAAGCATATGGAAAATCTTGCAAATAATTCATTTTAATAACTTTTGAGTAATAATAAATCAGTCTGGAGGCCTGGTAGTTCAGAAAAAGTAGCATTTACTTCCTCATTGCTAGGCCACCTGAAACAAGACCTAAGTTCAATTCTATTCGCTGACTGGAGGAACTTTTTGTAAGCCTTTCTACCAGTTCCCGAGTTAGTTGATCTCTGACATGGATAAGTGTTTTTTTTCTCCCAGAAACTGCTTTTTTTTTCCTGTCCCATAAACTCAAGAAAATCGACTGCAGAACTCATGCTAATTCAGACAATCTGTTGTCAAGGACCACGATATGACAGCACTTGTTTTCCAGTCTCTTCACTGGATGCTGCTTAAAATTAGTGAGAGTCTTGGGTCAGCTATCTCTGATTGGCTACCACTGGAGATTGAACTGCCCAATTAGCCTTCAGGAGGTCAGGGCTAAAAGCCTTGCCCTACTCCTTATATATAAGGGACTAAAAGGCATTAGGGGATTTATTTATTTTTTTTGTTAAGCTGATTAAGTGTCTTGGTGTATTTCTTTTTCATTAGTGAAAAGTATTATACTCAACTCTAGTTTTGAGGAAAACTTGTGCCATAGTATCATAAATTACACAGTCCAACACAATTTTTGCTGACTTTTATATGAGAATTGTTTTTTACTAATTTGGGTGCACTGATTTCAAATATCGAACCCATTTTTCTCTATCATGTCAGGTTTTTCCTCTATGGCATTTTATTTTTGCTAAATTGTAAGTTTTTGATAGTTTTAAGGAGGCAGTACTATTTAGAGAATCAAAAAATCGATTTTTTAATATTATTTTCTGAAAGTATGTACTTTTAAAAATCTGTTCCTAACTTTTTATCAAGAAATTCGAAAAATTCCCGAAGATATAGCCTATTATTCAAAGCGGTGCGCAGATCAGAATCGGAGTGCTCACCGCTCTCGCTTGTTAGTAAACGAATAAATGCATAAGAACCTGCAATGGCATGTACTGGCGCTTTGAATATGAGAGAGGCCGATAATTAGATACATAACTACTTAACAATATTCATTAAAAATTATAAGAATATTTATAAAAAAATAACAATTTTACTTACACGAGTTTCAGGGAATAAATTTTTGTTTGTAGCAATTTCTGCTGTGTGTTCTGTTTTGGCAATCCCTTTGAATACTCCAACAGTAGTCAGCCATCATGTGAGAATCCCATCTTCCTTGGTACCGATCTTCCATAGTTTTTAAGTCTTTCACCTTGTTCATCGCTTACAGCACCTAAATTCTCGGAAAATCTATCAAGATGACTGTATAGGAAATGAAGCTTTATGCTCATGTTGCAACCTAGGTGCTGGAAATTTTCAAGCATTGTTTCCACTAGATCTTTGTAATTGCACGCTTTTTTGTTTCCAAGAAAATTATTCGCAACCATCGTAAATGAAGTCCAGGCCTCTTTCTCAATTTCATTCATAGAGTTGATGAAATTTGGGTCTCTCATTAAAGTTCTAATTTGCGGTCCATCAAATACACTGGCTTTAATTTTTTCATAACTAAGTCGTGGAAATTTTGCACATATGTATTGGAAACAGTCACCTTGTAAATCTAAAGCTTTAACATACTGCTTCATAAGACCTAGTTTGATGTGTAGAGGTGGAAAAATGATTTTTTCTCTGTCGATTAAAGGTTGATTTATAACATTCTGTTCTCCAACATTTAAGGATATTCTAAGAGGCCAATGTTTCTGACTCCAGTGTTGGTTTCTAGCTCGACTATCCCAGAAGCATAGAAAACACGGAAACTTTGTATATCCTCTTTGAAAGTCAAGTAAAAAGTTCACCATTTTAAGATCCACACAGATGATCCAGTTATGGTCTGTATATTTTAATAACTTCAGAACCTTTTTAATGTCCTCATAATGTTTCCTTTAAGTGGACTGAATAGCCAATAGGAATTGAGCCATATACATTCCCACTGTGTAGTAAGACACACTTGAGACTTCTGCTTGAACTGTCGATAAATAAATGCCACTCATTTGGATGATATTGTACAACGCTCATTTCAGTTAGTAAACCTGACACATTGTTACAGTAAACAAACCCACACTCGTGTTTAAAATATTGTACAAGATTACTTTCCCTGCTACGATAAAAAGTTATCTTCGTATCTTGCTCCAGTAAGTTTTTTTCATTTAATCTTGAAGCTAACAATTCCGATGATTCCTTTGATAGGCCTAAATCTCTTACTAAGTCATTCAATTCCGCTTGAGTAAAACGTTGCGGTCCAGAACTAGAAATTAAGTTTTCATTGTTTAAATCAACATCCGGGTCTTGCTCCTCAAGAACATCTGGCATATCCCGATCATGCTCGTTCTCAAGTAAAGGAAGTCCTTTATAAATTGGCACGGCTATTTGGAATGAGCAACTGGCCGAATTACCGAGTCAAGATTTGGATACACAATTTTTTTCTTATTCTTCTTATTATAACCAAAAGTCTGAACTAAACAAAAATAGCAATCATCTACGTGATTTTTCGGTTCACGCCAAATCATTGGAATGCCAAAAGCTAATTTTTGGCATTTTCCCTTGCTCCACTGTCGTAAATTTTCTACACATGACTTACACATTTATTTGGAGCCCATGAATTGTCCTGATCTGCAAGTTTTGTGTCAAAGTATGCAAAGTACACTTTCTTAACGAAATCAGTGATATTTGTCCTTTGACTGGGAACAGTAAAGCTGCCACAAATGTAGCAGAAGGAATCTACACTATTGACACATTTTCGAGTAGTAGACATGATGTATTTTCTTCACTGCCGACTAACATGCAATTAACAAGACAAAAATAAAACAGAGACTTTATTGAAACATTATAAGCGCTCATCATACTTTTATGATCAATTAACGATTGACTGATTTTGGTCGTTCTTTGTCTGCTATGATGCATATAGCATTCATTTGTTTTAGACAGTTGTCATTGCCTACTTTTCATCACCTGAATGTATTAGGTCGGTT
Organism: Typopeltis vanoorti; assembly: GCF_054136105.1. Taxonomy (NCBI): domain Eukaryota; kingdom Metazoa; phylum Arthropoda; class Arachnida; order Uropygi; family Thelyphonidae; genus Typopeltis; species Typopeltis vanoorti. The sequence goes on from NC_143561.1 coordinate 77,906,889, forward strand.
ATCGGCCTCTCTCGCATTCAAAGCACCAGTACATGCCGTTGCAGGTTCTTATGCATTTATTCGTTTACTAACAAGCGAGAGCGGTGAGCGCTCCGATTCTGATCTACGCACTGCTTTGAATAATAGGCTATATCTTCGGGAATTTTTCGAATTTCTTGATAAAAAGTTAGGAACAGATTTTTAAAAGTACATACTTTCAGAAAATAATATTAAAAAATCGATTTTTTTGATCCTCTAAATAGTACTGCCTCCTTAAACCTATCAAAAACTTACAAATTAGCAAAAAGAAAATGCCATAGAGGAAAAACCTGATGCGTGATAGAGAAAAATGGGTTTGATATTTGAAATCAGTGCACCCAAATTAGTAAAAAACAAGTGTCAGATCATAATCAGCAGAAAAAAATTTTTTTTTTGTTGGCCAGTGTTATCTACACACAAGGAAAAGTATTATTTATTAAATATACTGCCAAATCTTTCAGTTTGAAACTAACAAACTATTCAGTGGCCTTAACATTCTTTACAAGGTAGAATGCAAACAATTGAATTATTCATAACAGTATGAGCTGCGTGATGTTAAATCGCTAATAGCGTATGCTTCACTGAAGGAAAGATTAATCATAAAAGTGATCATAAAATAATTATATAATTATCAAAAAAAAGTTAATTTATATCATACTAAACAGATCATTTGATGTAGTATCCAGTGGTTTCTTAGGAACTTCCATCTTTGTAGATATCGTTATTGGTCTTAATTAAAAAAAAAAATTAATGTGTTATTTGGATCAAACCTTCCCATATTTTTGACAAGGATAGGCAGTCATTCTGATTCAAGTTAGGGTGGTGAAGTAAGGCCTCAGCACTCTTTTTGAATAGGCGTTCAAATTTATACCAACATCTGTGTAGAAGGTATGTTTTAGACCAAGAATATTGTAGTCTGCCTCTGTCTATTCTGTGTTGCACCAATCCAGACATCAGATTTGTTGTGAAGAATATAAGATTATTCTTGTATTCTTTTTTCTATTGAACGTCCAGTTTGTCCAAAGTAGGAAAGCTGGCGGTCACATGTAACTTGATATACACCAGGAAGAGAGATAGTTCAAGTTTATCTTTAGATGGGAAATACGTGGATAGTTTATTAATGGGAATATAAGTAGCTACTAAATCATATTTCATCAGAATTCTTGAAATAGACTCTGAAATGCCAGAGATGTATTGATTCTTTATTTTGGTTGGGTTTTAGGAGTCAAGAAGACGTTGTGTAGTTCTTTCAGTGAAGCCATTTAGTTTCATATACCGTTTGATAATATAGAGAGTTCTTCTTGTAACTGATGGGGAGTTGAACAATTAGTTCTAGCTCATCGAATTAAACATTTTATGATTCCTGTCTTTTGAGAAGGATGATGTGCAGATTGTTGGAGAATGTATCATCCAGTAAAAGTGGGTTTTTTTATAAATAAACTGATGTTGATTTACTGATGGTGAGCAGATGAGAATGTAATGTCTAAAAATAATAATTTGTCTTTTTCAATTTCCATAGTGAATTTTATATGAGGGTGTATTGATTTTAATTATATTAAAAAAGTAGGTAAGGAATCTAAATTGTGAGGTCACAGCAAAAATGTCGTCTATATATCTAACCCAAAATGAAGGTTGAGGGTTTATAGATGAAAAAGGATGTCTTCTAAATGCTCTAAATAAAAGTTGGCTAAAGCAAGGGAGAATGGACTTCCCATTAAAGTTCCTTCTACGTGGTTGTAGAATTTGTTTTGACACAAGAAATATCCGGAATGCATCACGAATTCGAATCTTGTGGGAAAATATCAGTAAGTAGTTGTAAAGTCTCTTTGAGAGGTACATTTGTGAATAGGGATTCTGCATCAAAGCTCACCATAAGATCAGTAGGTTGTATGGAGACATTTTTTAATTTGTCTAAGAAATCTGACATTTAAAAAAGAATGAGAATTGCCTATATGTGATTTCAAGGTTTGCTAAATATTTGGCTATGTGGTAAGTAGGTGAATCAATACAGTCCACAATTGGATGGAGAGGAATGTCTTTCTTATGGATCCTAGGTAAACCATAAAAATGTGTTTTTAACTTTTCTATGGTGTCTGCATCTAAACTTTTGTTTAGAAGGGAATTTAATTTCTTGAGTTGCCTGTTAGTGGGGTTGTGATCCAGTTCTTGGTAGGTTGAGCGATCTCATAGTAAAAGAGAAATTTTTCTTTTAGAGTTTGAGGAATCCATTACTCTTATCTGCTTTGGTGATAACAAGGTGATTGTTGCATCTTAGAGAGCATAGAGTTTTCTTTTCAGATGGAGATATGTTCGATGGAGGAAGCTTGACTTTAAGTAGAATGAATGAAACTTCTAAGTAGAGATTATTAGCCTTTTCACTGGAGAGGTGAAATGAGTTTCATTCGATGTTAGGGAGAAATCTAACTATGGTATCTTTTGTTTGGAACTACAGTGAATTCATGTCCTTTTGAAAGAATAAGTGTTTCACTGTCAGATAAGGGGTATCCAGACACGTTGATAACCCAAATCTCTGGAACATGGAGATGTTTCATTTGTCTAGCAACAAGGACATCGAATTTACAGTTTAGATGTCGATTTTGTTTATTAAATGAACATTGCAGAGAGTGTTTAGCCACATTAAGAACTATGTAGGAAAGTTGTGGTTCTAAGTTTAAGGAGATGAAAGTGCAGAGATCAGTAACAAGATGAATATTAATGGCAAGATCTCGTCTTGTCATTAGTCCACAAACTCAGAACAGCTAAATGGGGCGGGAGGGGGGGGGAGGTAGGATAGTTCCATTACATAAAGGTGGCTCCAAGACAGAAGGTAACAAACTGCAAACCAGTTGCTATCTCAGGAGTGGTTGATAAAGTATTGGAAAAGGTTCAAGGTAAAAACCAACAGTAGGTGGATAGTGATATGATACTCTATAGTGGGGAGCATGGTTTTGTAAAAGGTAGGTCCTGTCTTAGTAATTTACTCACATTTTATAAAGTAGCAGTTGAACTGGATAAAGGAAATGGCTACATCATGATACTGCTGGACTTTGCAAAGGCATATGACAAGTTTAAGCAAATGGGAATGGATATGAAGCTATCGGCGGGGGGGGGGCTGACAGACAAACACCAGAGAGTGGTATATGGTGGATTGGAATCTAGGAAAATGAGGTTGACTAGTGGAGTACCTCAGGAATCTATGTTCGAGCCACCACTACTTAATTTTTATATTTAATGATATAGGGAAAGATTTAAGGGGGATGGGGATATTCATTTGTTTGCTCAACATCCAATCATCCTGCAGGATGATTCACATAAATTGGCATTATACACAAAGGATAAGACTGTCAATTTAATGTAAAATGTAAGGTTATACTTCTAGTTGAAAAGGTTACACGCTATATATCGCATTGATGGTACTGGATTGCAGAAAACTGATGTGGCATAGGAAAATGGTGGACAGAGAGTTGAAGTTCAGAGGGTATATTTCAAAAGTTGGTAAAATAACTCAAAGGATTACTTTGATGTTGAAAAACACACTAACAAGTAAAGATAGGGATGTTATCTGGAGAGTCTAGGAGGGGGGGGGAACCCTACTTTATTTAAAAATTCTGAGTTCAAGTTACTTTCTCCTGATGATTTATCAATATATATATATTTTCTTTCTTTCAAACTAATTTCTAATTCTTTCATTGTTATTACTTGCTTATAATTAGGTTTAATAGGATGAAAATAGCACAAAAAAGTAATTAAACAGCTTTAATAGCTCCAATATTTCATCTCTGTCACAGACATCTGAGATACAAGACATTTAAATAACACACACAAAAATAAGTGGAAGATGACAGAAGAATAAAAGGGAGCCCTCTATGGGTGCTAATAGCTAGTCTTAACTGTTTGGTGGGAGGCCTAAGAATTAATATTTCTTAAATCATGGTAAGTTTAACAGAGTCCTATTTATTTAGATTTTTTTATTTATTTTTATAATCTGCTGCTGATTCAAAAAAAAAAAAAAATCTTTCAGGTTTGTATATGCTGCAGTGAAGCATCATATATATATATATCTATATATATATATATTTATTTATTTATTTATTCTGTGCAAGGTATCCCAGACACAGTCAACTAGATCTGACTGACTACATTTGTGGCAGATGTATTTCTTGTGTTCTTCAAGGTGGATCGCCCAGTTTGATTTTAATACGATAAGTTGCAAGAAGGGATGCTTAAGGGTCAAAGCTGTATAACTGAGAGGAGACCTCCACATAGCCTTTACAGGAATGCGGAGAACTGACCAGGGCTTCTGACCTAATGTCCAATCCTCACCTTCTCGTGGTGCACCCTGTTGGATATCTACTTGGATACTGAACGGACGAGGATGGGCTGGCAATTTGGGCCGACCAAATTGTATTCTTATTGGTTAAACCAAAATATAGAATGATGGTACAACATGACAAAACTTCATGCCGGCTGCGGCGTCGCCCGGTTAAACAAGGCCCCCGTTGTTTTCGCCAGGGAACCAGGGTGAACAGCGAAAAGTCAGCTACTGGAACAAATCTGAAAATAAACCCCAACTCAACATCACCAGAGTTAAAGATCGGTACTATCAACGTAAGAAGCCGGAATGGCAAAGAAATAGAGCTAGCTGAGGAATTAGATAAGTACCAGATCGACATAATAGGGGTGACTGAAACAAAAAAGACCAAAACTGGTGAGATCTTTCTGAGCAATAAATACAAAATGTTATATTCAGGCAATGACAATCAAGGAAAAGAAGGAGTAGCCATAGTATTCAACACAAAATACGAGGCTAATCTTCTTGAATGGCAGTCAGTCTCAAGTAATGTGGGCAAATATGAGAATGGGGAACTGGACAATGAGACTTATTTGTGCCTATGGTCCCACAGAAGGTTCTACTAAGGTAGAAGTGGAGGAATTTTTTGAGGCTTTAGAAAAAGCAACTGACACAATAAAAAATGAAAAGTTGGTCCTTGTTGGGGATCTAAATATCAGAGTAGGAAATGATTGTGAGACATACAAAAATATTTTGGGAAAATTTGGAGAAAAGAGCAAAGCTAATAATAATGGCAAATATCTGTTGGATTTCTACTCAGGACATGGACTGGTTATTACTAACACCATGTTCCAACATAAAAATGTGCACAAATTCACATGGAGAGAAGAGGCTAGGAATAAGAAAAGTCTCATTGACTATGTTATTGTTGATAGTGATGTTTACTCCCTGGTGCAGGACACCAGAGTGTACAGAGGATTTGAAATTGGAAGTGATCACTATTTAGTCTTGAGCAGGATAAAATTGAATTTCATATTGAAAAGAATAACATATAAGAAAGTTTTAAAGCGAATAAAAGTTGAGCAGCTCTCAGATGTGAGCTGTAGACTAAAATACACAAAGATTATTGAAGGAAAAATGAAAGAGTTTGAGAACAGGGATCAAACCTTGGAGATGCATTGGCAAACTCTGAAGAAAACATTGATTGATTCTGCCAGAGAGGCATGTGGTGAGGTTGTTTGTAAGGATAAAAAAATCAGAACTCCCTGGTGGACACAGGAGGTTAAAGAGGCAGTGAAGGAAAAGAAGAAAGCATACCAAAAGTTCCTGTCAAATAAGTCAGCTTGTGCTCTTAGAGAATATAGAGACAAATGCAAGAATGCTAAACACTGTGTAAAACTAGCTAAACAAAAGTCATGGGAGGACTTTGGCAAGAATATAGAAAATAAATATCAAGAAGGTGGCAAAATATTCTGGAGGTTGTTGAAGAAGCTTAAGAATGGAGGAAAGAGTGCTATAAAAGGAATTAGAGATGATAAAGGTGACATGAAAACGGGAGAAAAAGATATCCTTGAAGTATGGAGTAATTACTTTCAAAAACTGCTAAATGAAACAAGCAGTGATGACAGCACAGTGGTAAAAAACACTGACCAGGCATGCAGTCAGGAATACATATCCATACTTGAAGTAGAAAAAGCCATCAAAGGCTTGAAATGTGGAAAGGCAGCAGGAGTAGATGATATTCGACCAGAAATGCTGAAGTATGGTGGTATAAGAGTCTTACAGTGGCTGCACTGCATAGTTCAGAAAGCCTGGACAGAGGGATGAATTCCCGATGAGTGGAGTAGAGCTCTCATAGTACCCATATATAAAAAGGGAAATAAAACTGCATGTGAGAATTACAGAGGTATTTCCCTACTGAGTGTTCCTGGCAAGATCTATGCAAGTATACTTGAGAAACGGTTGAGAAGAATTGTGGAAGAAAAGCTTGGCGAAGAACAAGCTGGATTCAGGCCAAATAGAGGCTGTCAGGATCAGATCTTCACTTTACGACAAATAGTCGAGAAAGCATGGGAATATAACAAAGATCTGTATTTAAGTTTTGTCGATCTGGAAAAGGCATATGACAAGGTGCCAAGAGAGAAGCTATTCAATACGCTGCAGTTATATGGTGTCAATGGGACATTATATCAAGCAATACTTAGTCTTTATTTGAGTTGTAAGTCAGCAGTTAGAATCGAAGGAAGTACAGGAAGATGGTTTAATGTTAAATCTAGCGTGAGACAAGGATGTACATTATCCCCTCTGTTATTCATTATCTATATGGATCGCATTATGAAGGAAAGTGGTATTAAACATGATATCGAAATTGGAGATGTTAATGTCAGCTCTTTGCTTTATGCGGATGATGTTATACTTCTAAATAAATCCGCTACAAGTCTGCAAGATTCTCTGACTAAATTGAATAGCTGTTGTAATAGATATGGTATGAAGGTCAGCAATAAAAAGACAAAGACAATGAAAATAGGCAGAATCGTTGAAAATGTCAACTGTGTTGTGAATGGAGAACCTGTGGAACAAGTAAAACATTTCAGCTATTTAGGAACGATTTTTACTGAAGATGGTAAATTAAATATAGAAATAGACAACAGAATCAGCAAAGCTGGTATGGTGGGAAGTCAATTGAATAAATTCATATGGAATAAGAGAGAAATTAGTCGCAACAATATATTAGCTGTATACAAGACAGTGTTCAAACCAGTTTTAACTTATGGATCTGAGAGCTGGGTCAGAAGTAAAACACTTGACCAAAGACTAGAGACTTCAGATATGAGAGTCCTGAGAAAGATTATAGGCGTGAACAGATGGCATCAATGGCAGTATCATATTAAAAACGAGGATATTAGAAAAGAACTTGACATTGTCAGCATCCAGGAATGCGTTAGCAGAGCTAATCTCAGGTGGTATGGTCACTTAAACAGAATGGGCAAGGAAAGATTAGCAAAACAAGTGTTCTCTGCCAGGTTGGCAGGAAAACGACCGAGAGGAAGACCAAGATATAGGTGGATTGATACGGTACAAAGTGCTTTAGACGATAGAAATATAAGAGCTGATAATATTGGAGTGTTGACAAGTAACAGACTGATTTGGAGGAAAATTGTAGATAGGAAATTAATAATGATGTAATTTTTTTCATGTCGTACTATCATATCCTGTACACCCCTTGAGGGTACATGGCAGGAATTTGATGATGATGATGAAGTTGCAAGAACCAAGAATCTTGTGCACATCTCGTTGTATTTTTTGAAGGAAATTACAGTACAGATTATGTGTTAATTATAATATATTTAATTAATATTTTTGCTATTTTGCAAAAGTCAAACTGCCATCATCATCAGGGAACACAGTACAGTATGATATGTGAATGCAGGCACTAACTGTGGTTAAATGAGACTGAAGCATAGCATCCAAAGTTGAGCTGCGACTCATAAATAATGCCCCTCAGTAGGTAATGGGTGGTCTTGGCTGTCGAGCTGCAGTTCAGAAGATGATTGTTTCCCAAATTTGAGGCAGATTTTACTAATAATCTCTTTTACTTATATTTGCTGCAGTGCAATAAAGTGGCCTTCTTCCAGCATATCTTGTGTGGGTATCTGCTGCACAGTCAGCAAGTCTTGAGTTGCTGTAGTGGTGGAACTGGATGTAGTCTTTGTATTTGGCAATTCTGATATTGGCTATCCTGCCTGTTTGGCCATAATGGGACAGTTTGCAATTGCAAACACCAAAGTCCTACTGCATACCTTAAACACCTGGCAGGTCTAGGGTTTGAAGCAGGACTTGGACAGAGAGAAATAAGGGATGCCAATTTTCTGTATGGTTTGTAAGATACACTCATAAAAGCAGATCTCACTCTCCACAAACAACAGTCATGTTAAACCACTTACAAGTCTATCCTCCATTTCGAGTAAAAGTTAGATTTTACATAATATTCCATTTTGTGATTTCTTTTGATTTTCAAATATATTTTTACTCAGAGGATCATAATACGACATCTTATAAGTTATTCAATCTATCAGCATGCTAAACAATAACAGAAACGTTGGAAAAACCTATGGTAGCTGAACATGCCGACAGTCTTTGAGGGATTAAGAAGCATTTGTGTTATGAGATGGATTCTTACCAGGAGATTGGTTGAGCTATTAATTATAAAAACAAACACTTTTGAGATATATTTAAATGCATCTCCTCTTTCTTTCATGTTCAATTTATAAAAACAAACACTTTTGAGATATATTTAAATGCATCTCCTCTTTCTTTCATGTTCAATTTAGGAGTCCCAAAAAACCTCCCGTTTTTCTGTTTCAATAATTTCTCAAATATTTCAATTCATTTTTATTTGATCCTATTGGCATGAATTCTTGAAAAGCGACCTGCTTTCATATTGGCCACGTGGTTAGCATACCTGCTTTCCATCCAGCAGGCTGTGGGTTCATATCCCACCATGGACATTGCTCTTGGTGATTATCTTTAGGTGGGAGATGAATTTCATCACCCAGTGTGAGACCACCACCCTGCTTATTGGAGGCCTGAAGTGACTTGAAAAAGTTCCATGTCTTGTCTTTAGAGCAAGGTTTGGCTTCTGGACTATGTAAAAAATATATATATAAAAATGGAAAAAAACCCTTAAACCATCTGCAGTGGCATTCTACTGCACTGTAGCACCCTCAATATGAATATGCCAGATTATTCCTAGATCTGCCTCAGTCTTAAGAAACCACCCAAACCTCAATAAGTTTCCTTAATTTCCTTAAAAAAATACAGTTATGAATAGCCAACTATCATCCTTTCTACCAGAACTCAGACACACCCGAAACGGGAAAGGGGGAGATTTAGTCTTTACATTAGTGCAGAAATTAAAGTTCTGGCTATTTTTTCTGAGGTGTCCCAACTTATAAGGAATAAAGAGGGCATTACAGTAACCTGTATGATGAGAGAGAAATGTAAAGAAGTAATAGGCACAATTATTTTGTTAATCTTTTTCACATTATAGCCATTGGGAAGGAAGGTACAGTGAATAAAGAAGAGGTTTTTCTTTCACTGGTACTCTTTCTTTCTCAGTTTACAAAAAAAGCCTTTTTTTTTTTTTCTTTCTTTTTTTTTTTGGTAAACTATGAAAGAGAGTGCCACTGGGGCATGTGGTTAAGAGTGTCTAAAAAAGTCAGATTATTATTATTATTTTTCTACAATGAGATTGTGGGGCCTTTTTGTTGCAGTGGAGGGCAAAAAGAGTATGTATCTGAACGAAGTGGTCAAATGGAAAATACACAGAGAAAGAAAGAATGCCACATGGTTAGAGTGTCTAGACAAGTCAGATTATTATTATTATTATTATTTCTATAGTGAAATTGTGTGGTACCTTCTGTTGAAGTGAGGGAGGAAGGAGTACGTGTCTGAGCAATGTGGCCAAATGGAAAACATAATTAATGTATCTTAGCCAGATAAAGTTTGGGAACAGCAGTATCAAGAGCATGTTTTTTCAAAAATTATCCATATAGGAATTGGCAGGAGGAGAAACCTATGAAGTAACATGTATGGATGGCAAAATTTAAGAAATGTCAGGGAGGAAAACATTTTTGATTAAAGTATTAGAAAAGAGGAAACTAGTGAATACAAAAGTAACATCAAAATTAACAATGATATCGATTCTATTTCAAACTAAATTTTGGATTAAAGATTTCAGATATGGGCAGTATATCCCTAACATCTCTACCAGAAGAAATGCTTATTCAGAGGTGATAGGTAGCAACCCACTAATGGACGCAGCAGGCTAGTAATCTGTCCTAAGGAAATTTGATATACTTTAAAGTTTCAGCTAAAGAAAAGCCAGAAGGATTATTAGGGAAAAAGACCATGACTCAGGTAAACAAAGTTGGAAGAAGGAATATATAATGAAAATTGCTACATGGAATGTTGTTGCAATGCTTCTTATCATATATATATATATATCATCATCATCAAATTCCTACCATGTACCCTCAAGGGATGTACAGATATGATAGTACTACATGAAAAATTTAAATCATTATTAACTTCTTATTGACAGTTTTCCTCTAAATCAGCCTGTTACTTGTCAAGACTCCAACTTTATCAGATCTATCAGATTTCTATCGTCTAAGGCACTTTGTACCGTATCAATCCACCTATATCTTGGTCTTCCTCTGGGTCGTTTTCCTACCAACCTGGCAGAGAACAACTTGTTTTGCTAATCTTTCCTCGCCCATTCTGTTTAAGTGACCATACTACCTGAGCTTAGCTCTGCTAACGCATTCCTGGATGCTGACAATGTCAAGTTCTTTCTTAATATCCTTGTTTTTAATATAATATTGCCATTGATGCCATCTGTTCATGCCACTAATCTTTCTCAGGATGCTCATATCTGCAGTCTCTACTCTCTCTCTGGTCAAGTGTTTTACTTCTGATCCAGCTCTCAGATCCATAAGTTAAAACTGGTTTGAACACTGTCTTGTATTATATACAGCTAATTTAGTGTTCTGACTGATTTCTCTCTTATTCCATATGAATTTATTCAATTGACTTCCTACCATACCAGCTTTGTTGATTCTGTTGTCTATTTCCATATTTAATTTACCAACTACACTAAAAATCGTGCCTAAGTAGCTGAAATGCTTTACTTGTTCCACAGGTTCTCTGTTCACAATGCAGTTGACATTTTCAATGATTCTGCCTATTTTTATTTCTTTGACCTTTTATTGCTGACCTTCATACCGTTGTGTCCTGAATAAACCAAGAAAAAGAATTACCATTTAATTATTCAGGAACAACTCTTTTTGAAAATAGGCAGAGAATGTGGTGTGTTGGCTATATACTGGAAATGTATTTATATGTATATAACACTAAAATAGGAGTAAGAAATTATATGACAAATGAAAGAAAATTGTAAGACCTAACCTGTTATGTATAAGGGTCAGATAAAGAAATTATTTAAAATATTGAATCAATTTAAGAACCCCATTTCATGTGTCATAAGATAGCAAAATCTGTAAGCCAGAGTCCAAGGATCATCTTTTGAATGTCCAGTGTTATGTGTGCCGTGGGGGGGGGGAAGAAATTATGAGAAAGAGAAACTACAGCACTTTCTAAGAAAACACACCAAGCGCACGCACGATGTAGCGGAAGGAGCTGGACGCCGTGACGAAAACCCACATGACCGCATTGGCACGCATCGCGATATACGAGAAACGCCGGGAAGAGCATGAAAACAAAAAGGTCAAGCAACCCCCACTCAAGGCTTTTTGGGTTCCTGTTTCCGGACCTCTCGGATGTTGGTCCAGTCTGCACCGACGCAGAAGTTCCAGGCTGGCCGTAGAAGGCATGGGTCGTCTGCCGCAGCGTATATGGAATAGGGCTAGCTATTTCGTTGGACTAGGATAGCTAAGCAATGTCATGCGACGGAAGAACCAAGTAGATGCCGTCCGTTCTGGCTAAGCTCCTGAGCCATATTGCCCTTCTCGTTGAGAATCTGGCTGTATAGTTGTCGAAGGTGACTAGACGAGTAGCAGACTGAGAAGAAGCCTTGATGCCCAGACAAGGCAGAAGAAAGGAGCGAATATCATTTCAGAGACGGTAATGTAGACTCTTGTATTATATACACGGTTGATGAATTGTGTGTTTTCCAATGAACATTTTGTGTAGTGGACTTAATATATGGAACTTTAGGAACTGTCTCCAACTTGGCATAGACCCATCTTTGTTTGAGAACTGTCTGCCTAGAAGGGCTCTATTTATTTTGTATGAATTAATAGTGTTGTGTTAAGTGATATAACTAGTGACCACGTGAGTGTAGAATGTGTGATAACTTGTGATGAGATAATGTTAAGTTACATATAGTGCAAGCAAATTTGTTGATGTATTTCATTAGTAGCAATGAGCCAGAGATCTTACTTAAATTTGATTCAGATTACCTAGTAGTAAGACCTTCATGTATCTTTTCTTTAATTAATAAATATGTTTCTTAGTACCTGTCTGATCTGGTTTAGTATATGAATTCACACAGCCACTCATAAAAATATTATCGAACTTAGCGGGAAGAATCCACGTGTATAATTAAATAAAGCGGACCACAACTGCATGCAAGAATATAGTGAACAGAAGTTAGACGTTTATTGTAGTTTAGTTACTGTGTATCACTCTGAGAGAGCCATCCTGGATAAGAGTTTCATCTATCCTCGATATTCGCTGGCGCAGTTAAAAAATAAATTTGTCGATGCTTATCAGGTGGACTGTCTCAGAAGATATGTTAATGGCTGCGTCTCATTCTAGCACAAAGCCCTAATCATTAAGTATCCTACACGTGATTAAACTTAAGAGTGGCCAAGGATTTTGTTTAATTAAAAGGGGGAAGATTTAAGAGAACAACGAAATAAGTATAGACTAACCTAAAAAGGAAAATACAGAAAAGGAAGAGTATATAACAATACCATATCTATTACAATAGTTATTCAATCTAGTCAGAGAATCTTACAGACCTGTAGCGGATTTATTTAGAAGTATAACATCATCCGCATAAAGCAAAGATCTGACATTAACATCTCCAATTTTGATATCAGGTTTCATACCACTTTCCTTCATAATGTGATCCATATATAGATAATGAATAACAGAGGGGATAATGTACATCTTTGTATGACACCAGATTTAACATTAAACCATCTTCCTGTACTTCCTTGAATTCTAAGTATTGCTTGATATAAAGCCTCATTGAAACCGTATAACTGTAGCGAATTGAATAGCTTCTCTCTTGGCACCTTGTCATATGTCTTTTCCAGATCGATAAAACTTAAATACAGATCTTTGTTATATTCCCATGATTTCTCCACAATTTGTCGTAAAGTTAAGATCTGATCCTGACAGCCTCTATTTGGCCTGAATCCAGCTTGTTCTTCACCAAGCTTTTCTTCCACTATTCTTCTCAACCGTTTCTCCAGTATACCTGCATAAATCTTACCAGGAACACTCAGTAGGGAAATACCTCTGTAATTCTCACATTCAGTTTTACTTCCCTTTTTATATATGGGTACTAGGAGAGCTCTACTCCATCGGGAATTTGTCCCTCTGTCCAGGACTTCTGAACTATGCAGTGCAGCCACTGTAAGACTTTTATATAATCATATTTCAGCATTTCTGGTCGAATATCATCTACCCCCTGCTGCCTTTTCACATTTCAAGCTTTTGATAGCTTTTTTCTACTTCGTATATATATGTATATATAAGTGTATATATGTATTCCAGACTGTATGCCTGTCGAGTGATTTTTACCACATTGCTGTCACTGCTTGTTTCATTTTGCAGTTTTTCTAAGTAATTACTACACACTTCAAGGATATCTTTTTCTCTCGTTTTCATGTCACCTTTATCATCCCTAAGTCCTTTTACAACACTCTTTCCTCTGTTAGATCCTAAATGAAGGAATCTTGGAAAGAAATCATTCATTTGGAATCTAACATATAAAACTTGCTGACAAAGAGAAATACCTGCACATCAGCTGTAATTAAAAGTGAAACTTCTTCACTTTATGTAAAATTTGTATTCTTTATTTCAAGTGCCTTATATTTAAGCTGATGTGATTATATTAAGATTTCATTTTTAAAGTATGTCTAAAAAGAGAGATAATCTGATTTAAATTTAAGCCTCACTTAAGCTATGTAAAATTTACTGTGAGTCATCTAAAATGTTGCTAAGTAATAATTCCTGGAAGGCATAAAGCTACACGTGTACAGCGTAACGCTGGTGGCTATAGCTTACTTGGAAAATTACGTTGCCATGCATTCTGTGAATCCAAGTATAACAGCATCATAAAAGCGAAGGATGAGCCCAAAGGGGTGAAAAGATAAGGGTCGTATGTAAAAAGGGGACTGAGAAAAAAGAGGGCGCTCTATAGAAGAATACAAGCAGTTGAGCACGTATCGGAACACTCTCTCTCTGGTCATAACGCTTTCCTGTTTTGATGGTTCAAAAGTTAGCGGGCAGTTTCGCATAGGGGGGGGGGTGAAATCTGTGATAAGATGTTGGACTGCGAGCATTCTTAAAATGAAGTAGGATTCTATGCAAAGCTGAAGGTAAAAATTCCAGTCCTAGCAGAATCAAGCCGTCGCTAAAAAGTCCCATCGAGTTGTTTCTGAAATGCAAAGATTTGAGTCCGTTTTTGGCAGAAGGAATGAAGATAGTGTAACACCTACATTGGCGTATGGAGAGCGAATAGATGAGAAGTTATCCAGACATACAGTGCAGAACGATGCAGAAAAAGTTCAGTAAGGTGCAATTACTCTAATTTTGTGTGAAAGTTCATTAGAAGAGAGAAGATTGTTTATGAATGTGAAATTAAGAACTGTATTCTAAAGAACTCTGTGGACAGTCTCTATTTAGAAAGTTAACCTCCTTTGAGAGTAAGAAGAATTGTTTGGAAGAGATCTTTTGAAATTTTGTATGTGATAAGAATAGTAGAATTTAGTATCTCAGTAACATTAGAATGTTTGTTAGTTTTCTCTTGTGAGTAATACTACTGAAAGGTATTTAGCTTAACTTCATATCATTTGCTATCTATCCCAATATGCAGTTACTGTGTTTAGCATGCTTTATAAGATTTAATTAATTTAGAAAGTGTTAACCTCTTAATTCGAGTTTTATTTAGTATTGAGCATAATTGAGTGTATGAATTTTGTATTGTGTTTTAGATATTCCAATAAACATGTCATATTTACCCAAACTTGAGTCATGCCTGATTACAATTCCAACTTATAAAAATAGAACCTATTTTGGCAGGAAGGATTTAAAGAGTGAATATAATAATAGATTTAGGCCATGACTGCAATAATCTAAATCTATACGGCAGTTTAAGTAAGATATTTTGTAAGTAATCTTCAGACTCTAGTATTGTCTCCCTGAGCAAGGATGTTTTCTGCTATAGGATACTGGCTGGCCCAGCAAAATATAAATTTACCAGTATCCGAAGAGGAAACAATCCTAGATATAACAATAAGATTAAAGTAAATGAATAAAGAGAATAAATCACAAAAGATAAATATATAACAAGAGCAGCCTAATTTAGAAAGCTTAATTTAGAAAGTGTTAACCTCTTAATTCGAGTTTTATTTAGTATTGAGCATAATTGAGTGTATGAATTTTGTATTGTGTTTTAGATATTCCAATAAACATGTCATATTTACCCAAACTTGAGTCATGCCTGATTACAATTCCAACTTATAAAAATAGAACCTATTTTGGCAGGAAGGATTTAAAGAGTGAATATAATAATAGATTTAGGCCATGACTGCAATAATCTAAATCTATACGGCAGTTTAAGTAAGATATTTTGTAAGTAATCTTCAGACTCTAGTATTGTCTCCCTGAGCAAGGATGTTTTCTGCTATAGGATACTGGCTGGCCCAGCAAAATATAAATTTACCAGTATCCGAAGAGGAAACAATCCTAGATATAACAATAAGATTAAAGTAAATGAATAAAGAGAATAAATCACAAAAGATAAATATATAACAAGAGCAGCCGGTAGGATTTTGATTGTATAAGGTTTTAGGTAAGACAGGATAGATTTAAGTAAACAACTAATTAAGCATAAATCATATAGAAACATCGATATAACACCTCCACTTCAAAGCTTCTTCAACAACCTCCAGAATATTTTGCCACCGTCTTGATATTTATTTTCTATGTCCTTCAAATGTCCTCCCATGACTTTTGTTTAGCCAGTTTTACAGTGTTTAGCTTTCTTACATCTGTCTCTGTATTCTCTAAGAGCACAAGCGGACTTATTTGCCAGGAACTTTTGATATGCTTTCTTCTTTAACTTCCTGTGTCCACCATGGAGTTCTGATTTTTCTACCCTTGCAGACGACCTCACCACATGCCTCTTTGGCTGAATCAATCAGGGTTTTCTTCAAGCAGCCGTTGAATCTCTAAAGTTTGGTTCCTGTTCTCAAACTGTTTCATTTTTTTTTCAATAATCTTTGTGTATTTTAGTCTACAGTTCACATCTGAGAGCTTCTCAACTTTTATTCGCTTTAAAACTTTCTTACATGTTATTCTTTTTAATATGAAATTCAATTTTATCCTTCTCAAGACTAAATAGTGATCACTTCCAATTTCAAATCCTCTGTATACTCGGATGTCCTGCACAAGGGAGAAAACATCACTATCAACAATAACATAGTCAATGAGACTTTTCTTATTTCTTGCCTCTTCTCTCCATGTGAATTTGTGCACATTTTTATGTTGGAACATGGTGTTAGTAATAACCAGAGCAGAAATCCAACAAGTATTTGCCATTATTATTAGCTTTGCTCTTTTCTCCAAATTTTCCCAAAATATTTTTGTACGACTGACAATCATTTCCTTTTTCATTGTGAATGAAGATGTTTATAATTAATAATACTTCGTAATTAACATGATCTACCATATCATAAGCAGGACTTATTTAAATTTATTTTGTTGGTCTCTTGCTTATAAAATGTTATTCATGTAATTCCTTTTGAGTTTTGTTAGTTAATTTTATTTATGTAATTTTAGGGTATATCATAGACATGAAAAGGCTCTGTATTAAAGTGTCATTTATTTTATTTGCTTTATTCCTTTAATAATAATATAAGAAACTGTGATGTATGTAATTTTAATATATCCAGAAGATTCCTTGTGATATCATTTGATTGGTTGTTGTGAGAAATCATGCAAATTTCTCCTAGCACGTATTGGAGCGTGAACTACTATATACCAAGTTAAAAGCAAGTTCGACGTGAGCTAAACTGGTAAGAACCATTTACTGGCGGGAAAAAGGAATGAGTAGACACAAAAACGAAAGTAAAAAGGAAAAACTAGTGGGAGAGTATAGAGAAGTAGCTAGAGACTGAAGGGAGATTTTGACGTGCTGAAAACGGAATAGAAAAGACCAGGAATCGCTTGGCATTTTAACTTACTTTTTTCGGTGTTGGATTTCTACCAAAACTTCTTAATGCCTAGCAGTGGAAAAGTGCAGGATATAGGATAATATGTATAAGAAAAGGAAGAAATGGGTAAATAATTTAAACCAAGTGCAAAAAGGTTATATTCTCCCGAGTCTATAAATCAATCGTGGAAATAGAAGATTCTTTTAATTTTGTGTTACTACAAAGTAAAAGTCAGCAAGGACTTGAAAGATGTTGTTCGATCTCCTTATGATGTGATACAGCTATATCCTGGTAAGATTACCTTTACTATACTTAGTGAGAAGTAACGAAAATTAATTCAGCCGAAAGTAATTTATTCCTAGTTGCTGTATTCAGTGAGTCAAGATTGAATGTGTGATGTGCTAAGACTTTTCCCTCTTCAAGTGACAAATGCTATATTATTGAATTAAGTGTCCATTCACTGAACGAGAATATTGAGAAGCCTACTTGTTATAATTTAGGAATCTCGAACTTACAAGAACTAATTTTGATTGACTGAGCTTAGAGAATTACAAATGAATATCTGATGGTTCATGAGTTGTATTCTTTATGAATATCTTGAACTGATTTGATATTTAAAATGTTTTGCAATGTAACCTTGGTCAGAGTGGAGTTGTGATAGTTCTTTGTAACAAGAAGAATAAAATCTGTTAATATAGTTTTTAATTATAAATTTTAAGCTCAGCTGAGTAGTGTACTAGTATCTTAATGAGTTTTATATTCGTTTAATTGTAATGTCCCTACTGGAAGATTGTGTTATGATGTAATTATATGTGACACTGCATTAAATGTTTTTCTTTATCTAAGATCAATCTGGAGTTTGCCTGATTTTCTTTCACTGAACCTCTCATTAAATATTTTGAATCAAAAGGGAGCTTTGCTTAATAGTGAGAACCTCGGCCTATAATCAGCTTTATAATAACCTGGTACAGTTGAAGGTTGATTTATCAAAGTTGCTCATGCAATTCAGAACATAGAGTGGCGCAGAATAATACAAATTTTCTTTATGTTAGGATGATATATCAGCCTACATCATGTTGGAGGCTTAATGGATTTTTTACAACACTCAAAAAGAATTAAAATAGAATTTAATACTTCCTATATTTCGTCCTAGTCACTAGGACATCTACGGGGATTACAAAAACAATTAATGTAGCATATACACAAATAACAAACAATACTAAGCCCAACCACGTGGCTGATACTAAAGTCCTATCTAGGTAGAGCGCCCTCTAAGGGCAGTAGTAGGTGGCCTGGAATGTAAGGTGGGAACTCTGGTGATGAGTGTTTCCAAAATCTTCGGAAGCTTAATGCACAGGTATTTATTGAGATTTGGTTGGTTTTTGAGAGCTGCTGCTGCTTCTAAGAAAAGTCTCTCTTTCTTGAATTTGCTGTGGTGGAGCATGGTGGTTTTCTTCCATGATACCCTGTGGGTGGTATCCAAAACATGGTCAGCCAAGCCTGAATGGCCATAGTTGTGTTTGAAGATGTAAGACTTGTGTTCCTCTAGACGGATGGATGCTGATCTGCCTGTCTGTCCAAAGTACGCCAGCTTACAGGAACAGGGTACTTTGTAAACTCCAGGCAGAGAGAGAGGAGGGAGCTGATCTTTCGTAGAACGGATAAGGGTAGCAAGTTTGCGGTGGGGCTTATATGCTGTGTGTAGGTTGTACTGTTTTAGTATCTTGGCTATTTTTTCGGATGTGCCACGGATGTAGGGTATGGTGATGGCATTTTTAAAATCTTGTTGACGAGAAGGACGGGGAATGGGGGAGGAGTTGATTATTTTTTTGATACTGTGATCGCTGTAGCCATTGGAGAGGAAAGTGCTGTGTATGTGGTTAAGCTCAGTAGTGAGGGCGGTTCTTACCAAGAGAGCCCACAATCTTTGTGGGCTCTCTTGGTAAGAGTTTTAATAATGCCATATTGTTGAGAGGGGTGATGGTGGGAGAGTTTGTGAATGTATCTGCCTGTGTGTGTGTGGGTTTTCTTTATACGGTGAAGGTAAGTGTATCATTAGGCAGGCGTGTGACTAAGGTGTCTAGGAAGGGTAAACAATTGTTCTTTTCCTTTTCCATAGTGAACTGGATTCTTGGATGTAGACTATTGAGATGACTGAGGAAGGAGTCTAACGTGTCTGGGCCATGAGGCCAAATAGAGAACACATCATCTACATATCTTAGCCAGATAGAAGGTTTGAGTGGGGCTGAGTCTATGGCTCGTTTTTCGAAATCTTCCATATAGAAATTGGCAAGGGGTGGTGAGAGGGGGGAACCCATGGCAGTTCCCTCTATCTGCTTGTAGATTTTTTTGTTCCAAGAGAAATACCCAGAGTTAATGGCAAAGGAAAAGAGATCTAAGATGTCAGAGGGAAAAACGTTTTCTAAGAGAGATAAGGTGTCAATTAAGGGAATATTGGTAAACAAAGAGGAGATATCAAAGCTTACCAATATGTCTGTCTTATTCAAGGTTAAATTTTCTGTGAGGGCTTTAAAGTCGAGTTTTTTATATAGGAATGGAAGCTTCCGGTGAGGGGGATCAGAGAGTTGGCCAGCTGATTAGATAGTCTATAGCAAGGTGCATTGGTGGCATCTACTATAGGCCTGAGTGGGGAATTGGGTTTGTGGATTTTTGGTAAACCACACACACAGGCAGATACATTCACAAACTCTCCCACCACCACCCCTCTCAACAATATGGCATTATTAAAACTCTTACCAAGAGAGCCCACAATCTTTGTTCCAGTGGAACCGCCCTCACTACTGAACTTAACCACATACACAGCACTTTCCTCTCCAATGGCTACAGCGATCACAGTATCAAAAAAATAATCAACTCCTCCCCCATTCCCTGTCAACAAGATTTTAAAAATGCCATCACCATACCCTACATCCGTGGCACATCCGAAAAAATAGCCAAGATACTAAAACAGTACAACCTACACACAGCATATAAGCCCCACCGCAAACTTGCTACCCTTATCCGTTCTACGAAAGATCAGCTCCCTCCTCTCTCTCTCTCTGCCTGGAGTTTACAAAGTACCCTGTTCCTGTAACTGGCGTACTTTGGACAGACAGGCAGATCAGCATCCATCTGTCTAGAGGAACACAAGTCTTACATCTTCAAACACAACTATGGCCATTCAGGCTTGGCTGACCATGTTTTGGACACCACCCACAGGGTATCATGGAAGAAAACCACCATGCTCCACCACAGCAAATTCAAGAAAGAGAGACTTTTCTTAGCAGCATCTCTCAAAAACCAACCAAATCTCAATAAATACCTGTGCATTAAGCTTCCGAAGATTTTGGAAACACTCATCACCAGAGTTCCCACCTTACATTCCAGGCCACCTACTACTGCCCTTAGAGGGCGCTCTACCTAGATAGGACTTTAGTGTCACCCACGTGGTTGGGCTTAGTATTGTTTGTTAATTGTGTATATGTTACATTAATTGTTTTTGTAATCCCCGTAGATGTCCTAGTGACTAGGACGAAATATAGGAAGTATTAAATTCTATTTTAATTCTTTTTGAGTGTTGTAAAAAATCCATTAAGCCTCCAACATGATGTCCTCACAGCACTTAAGCCTCTACACACATATCAGCCTACAACTAGTTAAATACTAACGAGAGAGAACTATAAGTTGATAAAACGTGATTGAGCAGAAGCTACGATCCAACACTTTCTCTAGAGCCTCAAAAAATTCCTCCACTTCTACCTTAGTAGAGCCTTCTGTGGGACCATAGGTACAAATAAGTCTCATTGTCCAGTTCCCCATTCTGATATTTGCCCACATCACTCTACTTGATACTGCCTGCCGTTCAAGAAGATTAGCCTCGTATTTAATGTTGAATACTATGGCTACTCCTTTTCCTTGACTGTCATTGCCTGAATATAACATTTTGTATTTATTGCTCAGAAAGATCTCACCAGTTTTTGTCTTTTTTGTTTCAGTCACCCCTATTATGTCGATCTGGTACTTATCTAATTCCTCAGCTAGCTCCATTTCTTTGCCATTCAGGCTTCTTATGTTAAGTTCTGAATGAAACCGAAACCGTATTAATTTATATTTTCTTCAGAACTTAACATGCATCTTACATTTTGGCATATACTGATAAATCAGATGGATATTGAAAGTTTATTTTTCACTTGGTTAGAATATAATAAATTTAGTTTAATCCTTTATCCAAGTGTGAGCAAACAAAGTTTGCACCTGAAAGTATCTTCAGGACTGGGGAAAGGTGGTGCAACACCAGGGCGACTCCTTGCAAAGGTGGAGCAAGCTACTATCATTCCTATCTCAGTATCTCCCACAATGCAAAACACATCTCCTTGCGGATATGTCTAATATTATGCATTAAGGGAAGGCCACTATCCAGACTAGTTTCGACCTTCATTGAGGTCTCTTCAGTAGGAGACAGGCCCAAGTGGAGATACCAGCCAGAAGCATTAGCAAGGTCATCTCTACCTATAGGAGTTGCCAAATAGTGTGTCACCTTTTTAATAAATTACTCTGGATTTAGAGAAAGATGTTGAAAGTTTATTTTTCACTTGGTTAGAATATAATAAATTTAGTTTAATCCTTTATCCAAGTGTGAGCAAACAAAGTTTGTGCCTGAAAGTATCTTTAGGACTGGGGAAAGGTGGTGCAACACCAGGGCGACTCCTTGCAAAGGTGGAGCAAGCTACCAAGTGAAAAATAAACTTTCAACATCTTTCTCTAAATCCAGAGTAATTTATTAAAAAGGTGGCACACCATTTGGCAACTCCTATAGGTAGAGATGACCTTGCTAATGCTTCTGGCTGGTATCTCCACTTGGGCCTGGCTCCTACTGAAGAGACCTCAATAAAGGTTGAAACTAGTCTGGGTAGTGGCCCTTCGCTTAATGCATAACATTAGACATATCCAGAAGGAGATGTGTTTTGCATTATGGGAGATACTGAGATAGGAAAGATAGTAGCTTGGATAGTGTGAATGAATTATTATTACGGGTATCTCCATGAAGTCAGTAGACTCATTGCGGGAGACCCAAACTAGCAAAACAATATCTGTCATATCTCTTCTTGAATTCATTTACAGACAAAGAGCTCACAACTAAGTCAGGCAATGAATTCCACTCATTGACCACCCTCCAGGCAAAAAACCTTGTTCTGACACCTTTGTTGACCACACTCTTCTTTAATTTCCAGGGATGACCTCTTGTTCTTCCATCACTATCACGCAGCTGAAACATTTCCCCTGCATCAATCCTATAAAAACCTTTCAGTAATTTAAATGTTTCTATCATATGCCCTCTTCTTCGCCTATCAACCAATCTCTACAATCCACAAGCTCTCAATCTATCAATGTTTTATAACATCTTTTATAACAGTCAGAGGCAATCATTCCGATTCAGGTTCAGACAGTGGAATAAGGCTCTGGCCTTAGACATTTCTTTAAATAAACATTCGACCTTATGGTGGCAATGATGGAGTAAGTGTGTTTCAGACCATAGGATATTGTGATCAGATCAATTCCATGTTGTGCAAGGCTAGATTTCTCAGATTTCCTATTACCAATATAAGATTGGTGTTGAAAATTTATTTATCACTAGGTTAGACTATAATAGATTTAGTTTAATCCTTTATCCCAGTGAGAGCAAACAAAGTTTGCGCCTGAAAATATCTTCAGGACTAAATATAGTGTTGTACTATCTTATCCAGTAAGTAGTGCAACACCAAGGCAACTAGTGGCAAAGGTGGAGCAAGCTACCAGGCACTTCTAACCCAGTATCTCCCATAATGCAAAACACATTTCCTATGTGGATATGTATACTGTTATGCATTAAAGGGATTGGCCATCTACCCAGACTAGTTTCGACCTTTATTGAGGTCTCTTCAGTGGGAGCCAGGCCCAGAGCTGGAGATACCAGGCAGAAGCAGTAGCAAGTCATCTGTGCCTATGGGAGTTGCCAAAAGGTTTATCACCTTTTTTAAAAATTACTCTGGATTTAGAGAAAGATGTTGAAAATTTATTTATCACTAGGTTAGACTATAATAGATTTAGTTTAATCCTTTATCCCAGTGAGAGCAAACAAAGTTTGCGCCTGAAAATATCTTCAGGACTAAATATAGTGTTGTACTATCTTATCCAGTAAGTAGTGCAACACCAAGGCAACTCGTGGCAAAGGTGGAGCAAGCTACCAGGCACTTCTAACCCAGTATCTCCCATAATGCAAAACACATTTCCTATGTGGATATGTATACTGTTATGCATTAAAGGGATTGGCCATCTACCCAGACTAGTTTCGACCTTTATT
Source organism: Typopeltis vanoorti (assembly GCF_054136105.1). Lineage (NCBI taxonomy): Eukaryota > Metazoa > Arthropoda > Arachnida > Uropygi > Thelyphonidae > Typopeltis > Typopeltis vanoorti. The sequence goes on from NC_143561.1 coordinate 77,930,512, forward strand.
GAGGTCTCTTCAGTGGGAGCCAGGCCCAGAGCTGGAGATACCAGGCAGAAGCAGTAGCAAGTCATCTGTGCCTATGGGAGTTGCCAAAAGGTTTATCACCTTTTTTAAAAATTACTCTGGATTTAGAGAAAGATGTTGAAAATTTATTTATCACTAGGTTAGACTATAATAGATTTAGTTTAATCCTTTATCCCAGTGAGAGCAAACAAAGTTTGCGCCTGAAAATATCTTCAGGACTAAATATAGTGTTGTACTATCTTATCCAGTAAGTAGTGCAACACCAAGGCAACTAGTGGCAAAGGTGGAGCAAGCTACCAGGCACTTCTAACCCAGTATCTCCCATAATGCAAAACACATTTCCTATGTGGATATGTATACTGTTATGCATTAAAGGGATTGGCCATCTACCCAGACTAGTTTCGACCTTTATTGAGGTCTCTTCAGTGGGAGCCAGGCCCAGAGCTGGAGATACCAGGCAGAAGCAGTAGCAAGTCATCTGTGCCTATGGGAGTTGCCAAAAGGTTTATCACCTTTTTTAAAAATTACTCTGGATTTAGAGAAAGATGTTGAAAATTTATTTATCACTAGGTTAGACTATAATAGATTTAGTTTAATCCTTTATCCCAGTGAGAGCATAGTTGCCTCTATAGCTCTATAGTTGCCTTGGTGTTGCACTACTTACTGGATAAGATAGTACAACACTATATTTAGTCCTGAAGATATTTTCAGGCGCAAACTTTGTTTGCTCTCACTGGGATAAAGGATTAAACTAAATCTATTATAGTCTAACCTAGTGATAAATAAATTTTCAACATCTTTCTCTAAATCCAGAGTAATTTTTAAAAAAGGTGATAAACCTTTTGGCAACTCCCATAGGCACAGATGACTTGCTACTGCTTCTGCCTGGTATCTCCAGCTCTGGGCCTGGCTCCCACTGAAGAGACCTCAATAAAGGTCGAAACTAGTCTGGGTAGATGGCCAATCCCTTTAATGCATAACAGTATACATATCCACATAGGAAATGTGTTTTGCATTATGGGAGATACTGGGTTAGAAGTGCCTGGTAGCTTGCTCCACCTTTGCCACGAGTTGCCTTGGTGTTGCACTACTTACTGGATAAGATAGTACAACACTATATTTAGTCCTGAAGATATTTTCAGGCGCAAACTTTGTTTGCTCTCACTGGGATAAAGGATTAAACTAAATCTATTATAGTCTAACCTAGTGATAAATAAATTTTCAACATCTTTCTCTAAATCCAGAGTAATTTTTAAAAAAGGTGATAAACCTTTTGGCAACTCCCATAGGCACAGATGACTTGCTACTGCTTCTGCCTGGTATCTCCAGCTCTGGGCCTGGCTCCCACTGAAGAGACCTCAATAAAGGTCGAAACTAGTCTGGGTAGATGGCCAATCCCTTTAATGCATAACAGTATACATATCCACATAGGAAATGTGTTTTGCATTATGGGAGATACTGGGTTAGAAGTGCCTGGTAGCTTGCTCCACCTTTGCCACTAGTTGCCTTGGTGTTGCACTACTTACTGGATAAGATAGTACAACACTATATTTAGTCCTGAAGATATTTTCAGGCGCAAACTTTGTTTGCTCTCACTGGGATAAAGGATTAAACTAAATCTATTATAGTCTAACCTAGTGATAAATAAATTTTCAACATCTTTCTCTAAATCCAGAGTAATTTTTAAAAAAGGTGATAAACCTTTTGGCAACTCCCATAGGCACAGATGACTTGCTACTGCTTCTGCCTGGTATCTCCAGCTCTGGGCCTGGCTCCCACTGAAGAGACCTCAATAAAGGTCGAAACTAGTCTGGGTAGATGGCCAATCCCTTTAATGCATAACAGTATACATATCCACATAGGAAATGTGTTTTGCATTATGGGAGATACTGGGTTAGAAGTGCCTGGTAGCTTGCTCCACCTTTGCCACTAGTTGCCTTGGTGTTGCACTACTTACTGGATAAGATAGTACAACACTATATTTAGTCCTGAAGATATTTTCAGGCGCAAACTTTGTTTGCTCTCACTGGGATAAAGGATTAAACTAAATCTATTATAAGATTGGTGTTCTTGCATTATTTTTTCCACTGAAATGGCTATTAAATATATTATTCACTCTTTTCCTTGTGTTATCTTGTTAATTTGTAAAACAGCATTACTATAATCTATTTGTTGTGAGGTAGTAGGAGAAACAATTTTTTTTTTTTTTTTAATTTTTTGCATTGTGGTAACTGGATAGGAAGGTATGACAGGAGAATTTATCTGTGAGTGATGCCTGGTTGGAACAGGTTTTAATAATAAAGCCTTTTAATGATACCATATTGTGTGTGTGGGGGTAAAATGATGGAAAGTGCATATACTATCTCTATAGGTAGGCTTTCTGTAAACAGAGAAAATACACACACACTCTCAGTCTGCTATTCTTAACAAATACAAACCTGAAAGGTTTTTTTTTTTTTTTTTTAATTTACAGTAGCTTTACAAAACCAACCAAATCTAAATAAATATAGCTGTGTGAAACTTTCCAACATTCGGGAAACAGTAATTCTTAGACCTCCCACCAAACAGCCAAGGCTAGCTACCAGCACCTACATAAAGTGTCCCTGTTAGGAATTTTTACCTCAAGTCTAGCATCTTCCAATTTTGTATGTTTAGTTTTTATATTGTATTCCTGATGATGTCTCTGTGACAGAGATGAAAATTTAGACCTATTAAACCTGTGTTTAATTATTTCTTTTTACTGTTTTCATTCCACTAAACCTTAAGTCAGTCCCACTCTCATATAAAGATTTTTCATTTAAATGAGTGATATGATATTCATTTTCAACACCACATGAGAATCTATTAACATTCCTTACATTTAGTCAAGTTTAATAATCCTTATCCAAGAATTCAAGTCACAATTGAGAAAGGACCCAACAACTGTTTATTTATTCATTCATTTTTGTTAGGTGTGAATAAGACAGTTAATATAGTTTCTCTGTGTACTATAACACTTTCATAGGATGATGCATTCTTAAGGATTCCTTTTACTATAAAAATGAAGAGAACATTCCCATTTCTTTCGTCTTTTAAATATTTTTACTCAAGTGATTTAAAAAATTTTACTAATTTTACTCAAGTTACTTAACTCAAGTAATTTAAAAAAAATCACTTGAGTAATTTTTTTTAAATCACTCAAGTGATTTAAAAGAAACAAAAAAACCCCTCAAAACATTTGTGAGTCTTTAGAGAGCGATAATCCCAAGGCTAAAATATTTAATGCTAGTACCAGATGATTCCAGAAATTCAAAGACTGCCTTGGCTTCCACAATGTAAAACTCACAGAAGAAGTTGCCGAAATTTCACAACATACTGAAGGCTGTAACTAATGATCAAAATTATGAACTGAGGAAAGTGTCTTAACCACCTCATCGGCCATTATGGATCAAATACGCATCCTCATACGCTTCGTATCCATCATATATTTCAATGTAATATCAATGGTATTACAATTTCAATATGCACTTCATATCCATGATAACTTTGACGTCTATAGACATCTTAGCCGGTAGCGTGGTTAAGGTAGATGACACAATGGTGACCTTTTCTTCTAAGGCATACAGCTTTTTTCTTTTCTTTGAAGATTTAATAGATTTTAGTTATTCAGTACGTTTTTTTTTTTTGTGTATGTGTGTGTGCGTGTGTGTGTGCGTGCCAAACTGTATTTAGATTGTGAAGTGCTATTATGAAGAAATACCACTATAGTTGACTTACATCCCCACAACTGATAATTAACATAAGTTGGATACAGAAGGTGGGAATTTAACAATACCATGTCCAACAAAAACAAGCGCCTAAGGTGGATAAAGGAACATTAGCACTGGAGACAGCCTACACGGAATGAGAATCCTGGTTCCTGTTAGTTCATGTTGATGATAAGGAATAACAAGACAGCCATGAATCCATCATGCTTGATTACAAACACGTGGCAGTGGGATGATGGTCTGGGCATAATTTCCTGGCCTCATGATGCCAAAAGAGCCACTTCTGAATAGTGTCTACCTGAACACTGTTAATAGAGTTCAAATAAATCAATTTATGTTGACTATTTATTCTGCTTGCGATGGTCCACTTTCAACAGGATAACATGTCATATCACATGGCTCTCATTCAGGAATGATTATACAAACATGAATAGAACAGGGTGGCCCCTCCCATTTACCTATCTCAATCCTATTAAGTACTTCTGGGATGTGGTAGAACAATATATCTGTGACAGGGCCCACTACCAGCAAATCTGATGGAAGTGCAAAAATGAATCCTGTTTGTCTGGACAGAATATTTCTTGAGTCAATGAGCTGTCGGAACTGGTTTGAAGGCAGGATCAACATAGTCCAACATGCCATTGAGTACCAACCTAAACTGGCCAATCAGTATGTTTATGTGTGTGTATATTGATATACGAATAACTTTTTCAGAGAAATTTTTCTTTAATAAAATTTCATGGAACATAAACATCTTTTTATTATAATACACAAATTTCATTCTAAGATGCTTTATTTTCAAAATTGTATATACAGAAAATAAATGATTAACAGGATTCCATCATTATCCAATCAGCTCTACATTATTTTGAAAGTTTATTTTTGAGCTTTGCTCACTATATGGATTCATGTTTTGAAATTTCAACAGGTTATTTAGTTAACGAGCTAACTTATGTATAAAGAAATCACTAAGATTACTAAATACTCTGTTATTTCAGATATAAAAGCTAGTATTTAATTTTAAGTAATGTAGGAATAAAAATTAGTTTACGTCCTTTCCTTTCAAATAATAATTCAACACTGAAATTTTACAGACACAGCTCGTTTGATGGAAGTACAGAAAAATATGAGTTTACCTTCTCTTCTGTAACAGCATTTAATTCAGATGGTTCCCACTGAGGCATATTATTCTTGTCGATGATCACTAGTAAGACACAAGATATTGGTTTTAAAACCACTGATTTTCAGCTAATATATAGCATAATTTATCAGGCATTATGAAATTCATGACTTTCAAATGAAAATATATATGGCCAAAAGCAAAAAAAAAGGAGAGACAGTTTTATAATGTGCTTAATTTCCATGACACCATGTAACTAGATATTTGGTCCAAAAAGCTTACTTTTATATCACATGCTGCATGTTAGTGGCACTTCCAAATTATATGCTGCGGATTAAAATGCCTATGGGATAGATGGCGAACCTATAGCATTTCCGAAAATTTTGCTGGCACGTCAATGATTTACAAGTGATATCCTTTTATACGCTTATAAATTATTCAACCTTTTTTTTTAATTGTTACAATACTTATAAGTTAAATTTTGTTTTACACAAGAGAGCAGCTATGAAGACTTGCATATGATTGGTGCGGTATTAGCAAAAGATCGCACGACCCAAAGGCAATATTTTTTAGTTTTAACACATTCACAATGGGGTGCCGTTCCGACGGAACTTCTCATTACCAGCGGGCTCAACTCACACAAAGTTTCAACCCTTGGTTGAATTTTATGGCTGCTTGTTTGCATTTGAGCTGGCAGGCGAACTCACACACTCATTATATGGCATGTTTCAATTCATGGTAGAATTTTATTTGAAGTTAGTCTTTGTGAGCTGTCATAATGACATCGAGAATTTCAAATGCAATAAAACAAACACTCATTTCGTATAATTGAAAAATTGGACAATAGTTTTTAGTTAGATACTGTGTTTCCGGTGCAACATATGGTTTTGCTTAAGTCTATACAGCATAGTTTCTGTGAGAGGAGGACATGTAATTCATTAGTTAGTGCCGTTTTTATTCCAGCTGTCTCAAATTCCACTATTTGTTGAGAAATATATTACACAGACTGCAAATGCCTCTGTACCTTATTCAGGGATACAATAAAACTACTTTTTTTTTTTTGAATCTGCAGTATAATAGCTGTTGGGGAGGGCATATTTTTAACTGCGGGGAGCGAGTTACTATCGCTTCGATGTGAACATGTTCAAACATTTTTCGTGTGCAAGGTGTATGCAAAACTTTTTAATATCTTTTTTCGTAAAGTAAAATAAGGGGTGCGAGTTATATGCAAGGGCAAGTTATATTCGAGTAAATACAGTAAACGTTTCGCCGACAAGTTGACATCCTTCTGCTGCTTCCCCTGTTCAGCTGACATCTATGGTGAGTTACAATGCATACATTTTTCTCACTAATGTTTTGTTTTTTCAAACCAACATAATTAAAATCAATTTAATAATACAATAATCAATTTTACACTGAATAATATTATAAATTTATATATAAATAAAATAAAATATTATTTATAAAATTATAAATAAGTTAGATTAATTTTCTATTAATTTTTCCCCTATTAAAAACTGCCTGGCACGTCAGCAACTCGATTGGTAAATTTTTGGCATGCATACATAAAAAGGTTTGCCACCACTGGCCTATGGCATAGATTTATGTTCATGTGGCAGTACTTTTCTCTTCCAGTATGACCATAACCATGCTAGAAGAGGTCTGAAAAAAGTAATGTTTAATTTTAGAATATGATTCCTGAATTATTTAACCAGTGGCCTCTTTGTAGTACTAATGAGGTATAGGTTAGAACCATCCATGTTGGGATTCAATATATATACGTGGGTGATCTGAAAAGTTCTCGGCCTAACAATGAAAAAATGAATTTATAATTTCAAAATTATTTTTATTTTTCAACATAATCTCCCTTAAGACTAATACATTTATTCCAGCGATGCTCCAGCGCCATTATCCCGTCCCTGTGGTTCTCAGTAAGATCTGCAAAATACCGCTCTACAGCTGCAATCAAAGAAACCTCTTGATTCAAAGAAAAACACTGACCAGCGAGGAAGAGTTTTAGTTTTGGAAAGAAATAGAAGTCAGAGAGAGCCAAATCTGGGGAATAGGGTGGATGCTCCAACAATTCATAGTGCAGATCCCTTAACTTTCCCATTGCCAAAACACCTTTGTGGGCAGGTGCAATGTCCTGATGAAAAGTGATTTTTTTTTTTTTTTATCTTCTGCAAACTGGGTCTTTACTCATGAATTTTTTCATCTAGTCTGGTTAAAAGATCGGCATAATATTCCCCGGTTATTGCTTTACCCTTTTCAAGACAATTAATAAACAAAATGCCTTTAGCATCCTAAAACACCATGATCCTGTCTTCTTTGCTGCTGAACAACTGGCTTCTGTCCACTGTTTTGACTGCTGTTTGGATTCTGGTGTGTAATGGTGAATCCAAATCTCATCCATAGTAATAAATCGATACACAAAATCAGTTTTATTCTTGTTAAAACGCTCCAAGCACTGTTTAGAGATTTTCATGCGAGTGCCTTTTTGATCTGCACGGCACCCATGTTGCGCAAAGCTTTTTCGTTCGCAATTCTTCATGCAAAATGTATCCTATACGTTCTTTTGAAATGCCTATAGTCTCAGCAATTTCATGCACTTTGACATGCAATACCATATCGTGCACCTATCAATGATTTCTGGTGTTGTTACACTTTTTGGACGTCCTTCACGTGGATCATCTTCAAGGCTGGTACGGCCGTATTTAAACTCGGCAGCCTATTTCTTAATTGTTGAAAATGAAGGAGAAGAGTGCCAATAAACTTTTATGAGCTTCGAATGAATTTCTTTTAGTGTAAAACCTTCTTTTACAAACAATTTTATAACCGCATGATACTCAATTTTATCCATTTCAAGGGATACAGACAACACTTTGGCTTCCGACAGCTATATAAAAAAAAAACTATTTGACTTGCTATTTCGCATTGATGCTTATGACAGATGTACCAACTTAGAAAAAAAAATCTTGCCGATAGTGTTGCCATTTATGGTTGAGGCCGAGAACTTTTCAGACTATCCACATATATAAACTTTAGCTTGGAGTTTGTATCTAGATCATATAATAAGTTTGTTATTTGGGCTCACAGATGGCTATAGAAACAAAATACTATAATAAATATTTATGTTTTTTTACCTATTGTGATAATTCAATAAATAATCAAAGCAATAAATGGAGATTTAATTAATATATAACATTTATGCAACACTCCTAATACAAGTTCAACTCAAGTCTTATAGGCATAATTCTAATGGCAAAATATTCCCATTTTCCCTATATTATCTATAGTGAGAGCTGACTGGATACTGTATAGTTCGCTCTCACTCTGATAAGAAAGAACAATATTTCAAAATAAACTTCGTATCCTAGTAAGAACCCATAAAAGATGAATGTTTATTAAAATCTGGCTGTTTTTAATAGTAGTCTTACATGAGAGATTGTTTGGCCAATTTAGTATCCTGGATGGGCAGAAAGTTAAGGAGAAAGAAGAAATTTGTAAACAACAAAACTGGTGACCTTCAGATTACAAGTATATATGTTTTAGGATATATATCAGAGGGAAGGCTTCCAAAGGCAGCAGTCGGAAGGAATAACTAAAGACTAAGAAAAATTTCTTCTTTGAGTCTGAACTATGATGGAGTGTTGAATAGCTGCTGCATGTGATTTAATGGATTTAAAGAAAAGTGAGAGAATTACTGATGGCAATTTTGAGAACATCGCTAACTTCAGAAAACATTTTGGCAAGACCCTTCACTGTGAATTGTTTAACTACCTCTTGTTTCTCTTTTCCCTCTTCCTTTTCTCATTCTTTCCTCTTTTGCAACACATTGTTCCTCCAATTCGACCAATTCTTCGTTGGTCAACTCTTCAGGGGCACTTCCTATGAGTTGAACTATGTCGTCATTATTCACTTCGAGATTCAGGTTGTTTGCTAGGCCCACTATTTCTTCACTTAATTTACAAAGGTCTTCATTTTTTCAAACCTTCCAACATCGTGCACAAACCTTTTTAATGTCTTTTTCCATATGCCACTCATACATTGAGAGATCACTTCGTCCCTATAGCAATATTTTTAATAGCATGATAAATATTGAATGCTTTCCAAAACTGCATGAAATTCTGGTCGTTTCCTTCATCAGCAGAAACAGCTTGTGATAATAAAACACTACTAGAACTCCCTGATCCATCAGTTGGATCAATGAAGTAGTGTTTGGAGGGAGAAACATGACTTTGAACTTGGTGAAGATCACCGATATAAGACGGATGACCTGGATCATTATAGATTCTAGAATTAATAAAAAATTTTAAATTCTACATTTTCTTTCACACAATAGTTTTCAATTTCACTCGCATAAAGAGTTGATTAAGGCATCTGCAAACAAATTATGAGTCATCTACGACTTCTAATATCTCCTCTAATTAACTGGAAGAGTATGCCTCCTAATGCTTTTGAAGGCTTGTGGATTCTCACTGTGCCATATCACAAATTGTTTCAGTTTATATCCAGCCACATTATCCCTGAATAGAATCATAACATGGTCTTTAAGAGCTTTGAAACCAGGCATAGATTTTAGCTTTTTTTGTGGATGAATTGTCCACTCAGGCATTTTTTTCCGAAACAAGGAGGTCTCATCCATATTAAATATTTGCTGTGGCAAATAATTTTCCTCTTTATTAATTTTATCCAATTTCTCTACAAACTCCTTGGCAGCCATCTCACTGGAACTTGCAGATTCACCATATATTTTCACATTTTGCAGTGCTAAACGCTGTTTGAATCTCATGAACCAACCAGAAGAAGCGTTGAATTCGTAGTCGTAATCAGGTTCTGCTTTCTCCTTCAACATGTTGAAGAGACAGTGCCTTAGCAGTTATGATCATAGTGCTAAGAGGTATGCGCTTTTGGTTCAGGTCCTCTATGATGATGGAAGTAGCTTTTCCAATTACTGATAGGACCTTGTCGTTGCTTCATCACTATCGTTGAAATTGCAACTTCTTTTCAAGATCAATTGCTCACCTCTTTTTCTGCGATTCTTCACTAGGTTTTTTAATTGGGCATGTAGGGCCATGTTGCACAAAATATCGCGCAATATTTAACGATAAATACACAAATAACATATTTTTCGAACACAAAATCAACAGAGGAACTGTTGAAGCCAAGTACTGAATGAGGTTGCCACTGAATGCGCTGCTAAATAAAAACCTTTTTACTTTACGCTCGCTTGTTCGAAAGTATAGTCAAAAATGTTATTTATTCCATTATGGGATGACGGACGTATCTTCGAAAGGACATAACTCAAACAGATGTAAGTTGAGGGATGACTGTACTATCCTTGCAGGTTGTACTGTATGAGAAACAGTCCATCCATGTCTTGTGTGATATTTCAGTGAAAGATCACACGAAACATGGATACTGTTTGGTATCTTGCCAGTCGTATTCAAAGTTGTGCTTTGGAACTAAAACCATCATGCATTTCTTTACATTCTCTAACAGCTGGTTCATTGGTATTCAATAGATGACAGAAGCAAGCCAATTCTAAAAGGGAGATGAAAATTCTATCATCAAACCATAAAGTTACTGTCTTCACTTCAGTCCTCTCTTAAATAACAGAGGCCATTAACAGAACTTCTTTACTACTTGGAGATCTGCAATAGATGTCCAAAATCAAGGTCTGCTTAGCAAATTACTATCCAAAGGATAGTAATTTGCTAAGCAGGCCTTGATTCCAGATGTAATCAGATGCTCTGGAAATGTCAATACAGTAGCACAAGTTTCTCCAAACCTCTCCCTGTCACATGTCCAGAGGTGGGTGATGGAGATCTGCAATAGATGTAGAGTGGTAGAATCAGCACTGTTGGCCATTAACCAATGCCTGCTTAGCAAATTACTATCCTTTGGTTTACCTTTCAATCTTTATAACTAAGGAACTAGTTTTTCTCTAGTTAATCATTGCATGTCATGGTGGTTGGCTTCTGTTTGGACTTCTCTAACGATTCAGGAACGTCCTAAAGTTGTATTCTATCACCTAAATGATATTCTTCTGCTTTCCCTATAATCCTATTCATAATGCTACTGATTTTTTTTTTTAATCATCCATGACAGATTACAGAGTGTACAACAAACTGCACCATGAAAGAAAATTGCCATGCTATGCTATGACAGTACATACTTTGTTCCTCCTCATTTCATAATCCTTGTACCATACAAAGATCCCAAGTCTCAAAATCTTCTATCACCAGTACCTTAAAACAGAGCCCATGACACTTTTCAATGGAGTGGGGATAAGATAATATAATTCACTTTTAGTACTATCAAATCAGTCCTGGCTTTTTATCTCATAAAAATAATTGTTATTTCAGCTTACCTTGTCTTTGACAGTACTCAGACAAACCACCAGCAATTTTCAGCCCCTAAAATAACTTGACATGCTTTTCTGTTCAAGATGCTTTTACCACTTATTAAATCTATACAAAACTTAAATTTTCCCAACCTTCCTTAAAAAACTCTTGATGCTGTCTAGAGGAGAGTGACTGGCTGATCAATGATCACTCACAACTTACTTCAAATGCTATCTCACAGACAGTCAGTTTCAATCTCATATCTGTTTACAGATACTTCATCTACTGGGCTGGAACCATCAATCCTTCACTTTCCACTAAATTCCACTGCAAGCCCATCACAAACTTGCCTCTATTATCTGGAATAGTCTTCACAAATATTCCCTCCAAACTACCACAAATTTTTAAGAAAAAATCAATTGCTTCTTTCCCTTCCTTTCATTCTTGCCTATACATAGCCCTGCTGTGTTATAGGCATTTTTTGTGTGAGAAAAAAAACAACTTTTTTTTTTCTTTCTTTCTTTTTTACCTGGGCTACTTATGTAAACAGCATATCTACATTCATTCATCTTCAAGGAAAACAATTACTACATAAGTTATGCAAAGTTGATGTTAATTTATGATAATTTCCTCTAAACAGGAAACCATATTTCATAGTTCTGACTCTTATGATTTAGATGAAATCTGAAAGAATTTGAGTTCCCAAATGTATGCCTTATCTGCATTAAGTTATGATGAGAAATCTATGCATCAAAATTCATAGTACTAGTTCTTTTTGTTAGTGCTTGTTGTTATTATCCCTATACATGATGAAACAGTTTTGTTGATGACTAAGATGTTTCTATCATAATCATCATCATCTGAAAAATATTGTTAATAAATCATTTTAGTTGTTTGCTAATCAGAAGTAAATTAAATAATTATGTATGCAAGTTAATTAATGTATTGAAGGATTCAGCTAAGGCATTATAATTTGGCAACCATCATCATGTGAGAGTTGCTTTTATAAATTGACTTCTTCAATAAGTATTGAAAAATGTCCTTTATCATGTCTTCCTCTCTTTCTTTCTTTCCCAGTAAAGAGAATAAAAGTATGCATTGCAACTACCTAATGCATACAATTTTCATCTCTTTGTTGCCATTTTTTCTAAAAACAATTCCATTCCCATAATTACTAGACCAGATAAAGGATCTTCATGTCATAGATGGGAATCGAACACAGGTCTTTCCAACTAAATGGCTTTGTCTATACTGACTG